>NW_028317950.1:847500-1092500 GCF_062004578.1 Staurois parvus | reverse complement strand
TACATGGAGATCATATCCCCCCCTTATGTATTATACATGGAGATCATATCCCCCCCTTATGTATTATACATGGTGATCATATCCCACCTTATGTATTATACATGGAGATCATATCCCCCTTATGTATTATACATGGAGATTATATTCCCCCTTATGTATTATACATGGTGATCATATCCCCCCTTATGTATTATACATGGAGATCATATCCCCCCTTATGTATTATACATGGAGATCATATCCCCCCTTATGTATTATACATGGAGATAATTTCCCCCTTATGTATTCTACATGGAGATCATATCCCCCTTATGTATTATACATGGAGATCATATCCCCCTTATGTATTATGCATGGAGATCATATCCCCCCTTATGTATTATACATGGTGATCATATCCCCCCCTTATGTATTATACATGGAGATCATATCCCCCTTATGTATTATACATGGAGATCATATCCCCCCTTATGTATTATACATGGAGATCATATCCCCCCTTATGTATTATACATGGTGATCATATCCCCCCCTTATGTATTATACATGGAGATCATATCCCCCTTATGTATTATACATGGAGATCATATCCCCCCTTATGTATTATACATGGTGATCATATCCCCCCTTATGTATTATACATGTTGATCATATCCCCCCTTATGTATTATACATGGAGATCATATCCCCCCCTTATGTATTATACATGGTGATCATATCCCCCTTATGTATTATACATGGAGATAATTTCCCCCTCTTATGTGTTATACATGGAGATCATATCCCCCCTTATGTATTATACATGGAGATCATACCCCCCTTATATATTATACATGGAGATCATATCCCCCTTATGTATTATACATGGTGATCATATCCCCCCTTATGTATTATACATGGTGATCATATCCCCCTTATGTATTATACATGGTGATCATATCCCCCTCTTATGTGTTATACATGGAGATCATATCCCCCTTATGTATTATACATGGAGATCATACCCCCCTTATGTATTATACATGGAGATCATATCCCCCCTTATGTATTATACATGGTGATCATATCCCCCCTTATGTATTATACATGGTGATCATATCCCCCTTATGTATTTAAACATGGTGATCATATCCCCCCTTACGTATTATACATGGAGATCATATCCCCCCTTATGTATTATACATGGAGATCATATCCCCCTTATGTATTATACATGGAGATCATATCCCCCCTTATGTATTATGCATGGTGATCATATCCCCCCTTAATCTCCTCTTCTCAAGAATAGTTACATAATACAATCTGCACAAAAATGGGGAACACTGATAGATAGTAAAGGAGGTATAAGGAACAGTCAGGATGGGGGATCGGGAACAAGAGGAGCAGGAAAGGCGGCAGAGTAGAGGATGTACAGTAGGCATAGGGCAAGATCAGGCTCAGGCAGGAGCCAGGCACCGGATCAATAGCAAGCAGTCTCTGGCTAGCAAAAATTTGAAGCAAGAGGTAATAGTGGAGGAGGGACTAAATATCCTCCCAGCAGCCAGAATTAGGTGGAGACTGATAACTGGAATCTGCTGGCTGTTAGGGGAACACCCACTAGTGGATACTGGAACTCTAACCTTCCGCTCTGGGAACCGCAGTGCCATCAGCAGGTGATCCTGGTTCTCACAAACCCCCCAAAAAAGTTCCTATTTCTGACGGTCACAGCAATCCCACACATGTGTAGTGTATTTGCTTTATGTACCCGTAGTAGGGCTCAGAAACAATCGGGCATTTACATTTTTTTTTACTTACCTAAACAAACTGGCAATAACTGATACTAACACTAAATAAAAAAAGGTTTGTTCTTTTAAATCTAAAACACACTGACCTTGACCCTAACCCTGACCCTGGAAGTGACCTAGGTTGGGGGTTACAAAACTACAGCCCACAGGCCACAACCGACCAACTATAACATTTTAACCGGCCCACAGCTATGCTCAGTGGTATCTCCTCAATGTGCACAGATTAAAGATGAAAGTAAAACTATAGCCAAACTTTTTTTTTTCTTTTTTTAAATTTTGGATAGAGTAGGGGAGGGTTATAACCCCTGTCAGGTTTTTTTTTGCCTTCTGTGGCAAATTAGGGAAAGTTATCTTCACTTCCTGTCCCATAGCCAAAACAGGAATTTAGAGGAACATTCTGTATATTAACTGCTTTCCCACCATCCTAGAGAAGATATACTGCTACAGGGCAGCACGGGTGCACAAAATCACGTATATATACGTTATTTTGTATTTACGGGCAGGGGGCGCACGTGCCGTACGCACACCACTGTTCATGGCCTTGGCTGTCAATTACCAGGTCCGGCCCAGTGATTACTTGCTGGCACCCAGTGATCGCTAACCATTACCGACGGAGGGAGAGAACTGTATGTAAGCAATACAGTTCTCTCCCCTGTCAGCTCCTGCACTCTGCTTTGCATGGCTCTGCATAGTAGAGTCATACAAAGCAGTGCACTTACAGTTGAAAGCACAGACAGAGCACATAGTAAAACACACCCAGCACACAGTTAACCCTTTGATCGCCCCACATGTTAACCCCTTCCTGCCCAGTGTCATTAGTACAGTGTCAGTGCTTTTTATTAGAACTGATCACTGTATTGGTGTCACTGGTGATGTCAGTGACACCAAGTAAGTTCCCCCCCAGTGTCAGAATTCCTGCTGCAGTCCCACGTTAAGTTCCTGATCGCCGACATTACTAGTTTACAAAAAAAAAATCCAGTATCTATACTGCCATTTGTAAACGCTATAACTTTCACGTAAACCAATTATTTACATGTATTGGGATTTTTTCTAGCAAAGACATGGAGCAGAATACATTTTGGCGTAATTTTTAAATTTTTTTACTGGATATGTTTTATAGCAAAAAGTCAAAAATACTGTTTATTTCTGAAAATTGTCAGACTTTTCTTTTATAGCGCAAAAAATAAAAAATGCACAGGCGATCAAATACCACAGCTCAATTTGTGGGAAGAAAAGGACATAATTTTAATTTGGGTGCAGTGTTGCATGACCGCGCAATTGTCAGTTAAAGTAGCGCATCGCTGTAACGCAAAAAATGGCCTGGTCAGGAAGGGGGGTAAGGGATTAAGGGAATCTATTGGGACCAGAACTAGTTTCCCCATTGGAAAATTTCCTCTCTATTACTTTTCTGGGGACATCTCAAAATTTGTGATTTTCCTTTACTTTCACTTTGGATGATAACAAGTAAACAGGATGAATAGAGAGAGTGAATTTTCCTAACAGGGGCAGAGGTCGCAATAAAAATCTGACAGGTGTTCTAATCCCCCCCCCCTACTTTAACGCCAGCAGAGGCTGCCTATGTTCGCCTCCACACCTTCAGACTTGGTAAGGGGGGACCCTGATATAAAGAAGGACTCAAGGATGGAAGGGGGGGGTCTTTGATGAGGACCCTGACATAAGAGAGACCCTAATGTAGGAGGAACTCAAATGGAGATCTTGTTGTAAAAGTGATTAATGGGAACCGTAATGCAGGGACAAAACAAGGGAGGGACATTTGTCTTGGGCACCACATCGAGAGGGGTGCCGCTGGGGGTGCAACCAGGTACCACAGCTCCAACGGTGCCACTGCCACCCAATCAAGTCTAATTGAAAGGTGGCAACCCTTCGTAATCCGGCAAATACCAGAGAACCAAATAGAAGTAGGGAGACCACACAGCGCACCAACACTGTATCACGCCGCTCCTCCTGCCCGCCCCATAGAAAAGCACTCCTGAGCTATACTGCAGCTACATAGCAACAGTAGCTGAAGCGTAGTGAGTATGTAATATGTCTGTTACATACTCGCTTGTCATGAAAGCATGTCTCTTTAAGCCCCTCCCACTGTTGATAGGGGGGGTGCAAAACAATGACCAGCCATGGGTTCCAGATATGCTAGCTACACCATTGCCCTATAATGTAAGGGGGGGGGGACTCTAATAGGGATTTTTTTTTGGCCCCTGAATATTTGTAAACTATACAAAGTGGCCTTCATACTGAAAAGTTTGAAGACCCCTGATCTTGCTATTTTATCTTTATTTTTATTTTATTTTTTTACACACACTTTTTATTTCCATTTTCTCCTCTAGCATACAACATATCTTTTTCTCCAAAGAATAAATGGTGAGCACAAGACAAAAAAGGAAAAAGTAAAGCAGCTAGCACAGCGTGGCAAACCCTCTGTCTCCACCAAAACAAAATTCTATAATACCAATGTGCCGCGCTAATAAAAATGTGTTATAATCAATGATGACCAATGTGATTATAAAAAAGAAAGAAAACATCATAAAAAAGAAATAGGGAATTGTGGATACTCCAATAAAGAAATAAAACGGACGGTATAGCAAATAAATGAAAATATATAAGTCCTCTAAATATCGTAATAGTCCCAAAAATAGTGATGTGATCAAATCAATAAAATGTGGTGACTTCTGTGACTTCCGCACTGCACCTCCACCATAATGCACTCTCCAGAACTAAGTAGCAAGCAAGCCCAGAACGGAATGACACTAAGGGGTGTTCCTGCTTGTTCCTCCTGCTGGTGACCCGGTTGAAGGTGGGATCTCTCCAGAAGCCAGTGATACACCAAATGAACAATCAAAAGTAGAGTAGCCAAGTCTCCATCTCCAGCCCACGGTGAACCAAGGAAAGGGATTCCTCCTAGAGGGCAAGCTCATAAACCGAGCCCGGAGACAATATCATATAGTGCAGTATATTTTATTAAAAAGATAGCAACCACGTAGAGCATAAAATCATCAATGGATAAAAACACAAAGATGGCCGCCGGACCATCACGTGGATGCAGCAGCATGACATCAGCACGTAGGCTCATCACTGATGCTTTTCATGTGCACGCACGTTCTCAAAGGGATCCACCCTAGCTGGAGAAAGGGTATAGGGGTGGGCTGTACAGTTACTGATCACTGTGATAGCCAATCAAGAGTTGGTCCTCCTGGCTCCTGATCGGTAATAGGAGACCTGGAGCTGCACACTTCCATCACGAGTATGCACATACTGTATGTAGTCCCACAAAAGAAGACCCACTTCAGTGAGGCTGCATATGTGCCTATGCTCAGTAGCAAGCTGAACTGCAACCAAGACATTCACTACGGGGGTTGATTGACTAAAAGCAAATAGGCTGTTCACTTTGCAAGGAAATTTTCCCTTAGCTTAGTGGATGTGCTGATAATTCCCTTTGCAAATAATGGCCAATGGGATACAAGGAAAATTTTTTTAAAAATTGTATTTTTGTTTGCAAATGATGGGATGATGGAAGTCAGCAGAGCTTCACCTCATTTACTATGCTAAGGGAAAATTCACTTGCAAAGTGAGCAACCTATTTGCTTTTAGTTAATGAACTCCTATATGACAAGAGGTTTATTGACATCTGATCATTACACCTACCAACATGGCCAAAGTGAAGCAGTCACCCCTTCAACTGTACTTTTCCTACCTTGTGATAACAGGTTGGGAAAGGCCATTTTCTGTTTCAGCGTGACTGTGCCCCAGCTCCATAAAGACATGGTTTCACCAGTCTGGTATGGAGGACTCCAAGTGGTCTGCACAAAGCCATGACCTCAACCCTGCTGAACACTTTCTGGATTAATTTGAACAATTGTGAGCCAGGTCTTCTCATCCAACACCTCATAAATGTCATTTTGTCTGAATGGGCACACATCCCCACAGACACAATCCAAAATCTTCTGGAAACTCTTCCCTGAACAATGGAGGCCATTATAACCGAAAAGGGAGGACCAATTCCATAGTAATGGCTATGGTTTAAAATGTAAAGTCCAGCATCAGTACCTAGCATATCAAACGCTCTTTTGGCATACATTTGCACAGTCACCCTCAAAAATTTCCCCAGGAGGCTGGAGCCTGTTAAAGCCAATGGGTCTTAGGAATAGGATGTCCATCAAACTGATGTATGTAGGATGGTTGGGTGTTAACAAGTCTTAATCTATTTGGTGTCTGCTTTACCTCTTGGCTGCCAGAAATAAGAGCACAGGTCACTATAGGTATAGAGAACTTCTACTGAAACAAGGGGCCTGTTTAGTGTCATTCAGACTTTAAGGGGGCCAAATTGTGGCCATTAGCAGTAGAACATGTCCCAGCAACAGTGGAAGTAATATCTCAGGCTTGGTGGTCAGTGGGAGTACAAATTTACATAGGGCCTTTAGTCGGTAGGAGGTGGAATAGTGCCCTATTATTGGTATATATGGGAGGAATAGTACCCTATTACTGGTATCAGTGAGAGGAATAGTGCCTCATCATTGGCATCAGTGGAAGGAATAGTGCCTCATCATTGGCATCAGTGGGAGGAATAGTGCCCCATCATTGATATCAGTGAGAGGAACAGTGCCCCATCATTGGTATCAGTGGTAGGAATAGTGCCCCATCATTGATATCAGTGGGAGGAACAGTGCCCCATCATTGATATCAGTAGGAGGAACAGTGCCCCATCATTGGTATCAGTGGGAGGAATAGTGTCCCATCATTGGTATCAGTGGGAGGAACAGTGCCCCATAATTGATATCAGTGGGAGGAACAGTGCCCCATCATTGATATCAGTGGTAGGAATAGTGTTCCATCATTGATATCAGTGGTAGAAATAGTGTCCCATCATTGATATCAGTTGGAGGAATAGTGTCCCATCATTGATATCCGTGGGAGGAATAGTGCCCCATCATTGATATCCGTTGGAGGAATAATGCCCCATCATTGATATCGGTGGGAGGAATAGTGTCCCAGCATTGATATCCGTGAGAGGAACAGTGCCCCATCATTGGTATCAGTGGGAGGAATAGTGCTCCATCATTGGTATCAGTGGGAGGAACAGTGCTCCATCATTGGTATCAATGGTAGGAATATTGTCCCATCATTGATATCAGTGGGAGGAACAGTGCTCCATCATTGGTATCAATGGTAGGAATAGTGCCCCATCACTGATATCAGTGGGAGGAACAGTGCCCCATCATTGATATCAGTAGGAGGAACAGTGCCCCATCATTGGTATCAGTGGGAGGAATAGTGTCCCATCATTGGTATCAGTGGGAGGAACAGTGCCCCATAATTGGTATCAGTGGGAGGAATACTGTCCCATCATTGATATCAGTGGTAGGAATAGTGTTCCATCATTGATATCAGTGGTAGGAATAGTGTCCCATCATTGATATCAGTGGGAGGAATAGTGCTCCATCATTGGTATCAGTGGGAGGAATAGTGTCCCATCATTGATATCCGTTGGAGGAATAATGCCCCATCATTGATATCGGTGGGAGGAATAGTGTCCCATCATTGATATCCGTGGGAGGAATAGTGTCCCATCATTGGCATCGGTGGGAGGAATAGTGCCTCATCATTGGTATCAGTGGGAGGAATAGTGTCCCATCATTGGCATCGGTGGGAGGAATAGTGTCCCATCATTGGCATCGGTGGGAGGAATAGTGTCCCATCATTGTCATCGGTGGGAGGAATAGTGTCCCATCATTGGTATCAGTGGGAGGAATAGTGTTCCATCATTGATATCAGTGGTAGGAATAGTGTTCCATCATTGATATCAGTGGTAGGAATAGTGTTCCATCATTGATATCAGTGCTAGGAATAGTGTCCCATCATTGATATCAGTGGGAGGAATAGTGCTCCATCATTGGTATCAGTGGGAGGAATAGTGTCCCATCATTGATATCCGTTGGAGGAATAATGCCCCATCATTGATATCGGTGGGAGGAATAGTGTCCCATCATTGATATCCGTGGGAGGAATAGTGTCCCATCATTGGCATCGGTGGGAGGAATAGTGCCTCATCATTGGTATCAGTGGGAGGAATAGTGTCCCATCATTGGCATCGGTGGGAGGAATAGTGTCCCATCATTGGCATCGGTGGGAGGAATAGTGTCCCATCATTGGCATCGGTGGGAGGAATAGTGTCCCATCATTGGTATCAGTGGGAGGAATAGTACCCTATCTCTGGTTTCAGTGAGAGTAATAGTGCCCCATCATTGGTATTAGTGGGAGGAATAGTGTCCCATCATTGATATCAGTGGGAGGAATAGTGCCCCATCATTGATATCCATTGGAGGAATAATGCCCCATCATTGATATCGGTGGGAGGAATAGTGTCCCATCATTGATATCAGTTGGAGGAATAGTGTCCCATCATTGATATCAGTGGAAGGAATAGTGTTCCATCATTGATATCCGTTGGAGGAATAGTGTCCCATCATTGATATCAGTGGGAGGAATAGTGCCCCATCATTGATATCCGTTGGAGGAATAATGCCCCATCATTGATATCGGTGGGAGGAATACTGTCCCATCATTGATATCCGTGGGAGGAATAGTGTCCCATCATTGGTGTCAGTGGGAGGGATAGTGTCCCATCATTGGCATCGATGGGAGGAATAGTGTCCCATCATTGGCATCAGTGGGAGGAATAGTGCCCATCATTGGTATCAGTGGGAGGAATAGTACCCCATCTCTGGTTTCAGTGAGAGTAATCGTGCCCCATCGTTGGTATTAGTGGGAGGAATAGTACCCATCATTTGTATAGGTGGGTGGAATAGTGCCCCCTCACTGGTATCAGTGAGAGGAATAGTGCCCCGTCAATGGGAGTAATAGTGTCCCAAAGGCCAGATAAAGGCAAGAAAAGAGCGACATCTGACCCTCGGGCTGCAATATGCAGACCACTGCACTACACAATCAAGAGACAAGTAGAGACTTGTTGAGTCATGTAATTTTAATTCATGCATCAGAGTTTCAGCTTTTTCATTGTTCCGACATCAAATATTGGACAAAGACATCTGCCTAGCAATCAAGACAAATAACAGTAGCCGCACGTCTGTTGGCTTCCAATACAATGAGGCATCCTGTGTTATTTCAGGTACTTAGTGTTATTTCCCTCAATGTGGATACCTTTGGAGTGGTATTAGATGTAATACATTAAGTCCCATAATATAACTGGAGGTTCTAGTCATGCAACTATTCCTGAATGTGGTCTCAGATGATAATAGTGCTCCAGGCTTACCATGAGAGTAATGGATTTCAGCTGGCTATGAGGCAAACAATGCCTGTTGGGTCTCAAACTGAGCGATCTGGTCACTCCTAACTATTACTTTAAAAAAAAAAATTGTAGCCATATTTAGAGGCTGTAATTGAAGTTCAGGAAATAGGGTGTACAGAAAATCAAAGTCACAGAGAATTCTTTTGGTGCATATTCAACAGGAATTGTCTTGCAATAAAAAACATTAAATTGGTTGTAAACCCTTACCTATACCCAGTGAAGTAACTGGCCTCTGGCGATACACAGAAGTGAAACAAATTCTCCTACATAAGCCAGGAAACCTAGGTGGACCAGGAAGAGTCACGTTAGGAGGGGAGGGAATGGGATTTGGAAATGGATTTAGAGTCTTCAATTTCTTCTCCAAGAGAGGATCTTATGAAGTGGAGAAGCTTTCAAATAAAGGTGAGACATGGGCATATTGGATCCATGGATTCCATACAGCGAGAAATGCAAGCTTTTTATTAACCTCTTGTCTACCAAGGTACATTTATAAACAGCATACAAAGGGTTAACAGATGCTCAGTACCAAAGTTGAGCTTGATACCAGCTGTAACAGCCAGGGAAAGGCTTTCAGATAAAAGTGATGGCTCTAGAGCTGTACCATCACTTTTATGGGGAATTGAAAGTATGCCACCCCTGCCAGAGGTTAATAGAATCCAAATAGCCTGGCAGTACTAAGGTCATTGGTTTTAATCCCAACCATGATACCACCTGCCTGGAGTTTGCATGTTTTCCCTGTGCCTGAGTGGGTTTCATCCGGGCACTCCAGTTTCCTCCCACACTCAAAAGACATGCTGGTAGGTTTATTGGCTGCTGTCTAAATTGGTCCTAGTATGTGTATGTATGAATGGGAATAAGGGACCTTAGATTGTAAGCTCCTTGAGGGTTAGGGACTGATGTGAATGAAGCCCCATAAAGCCAACCTGACAGGTCCGCCTCCCCCCCAAAAAAACACAGTTTACTATGCTTCAGTTATGAATGAACATAGTGGGTGATTGGTACAGCTCACTCTGCATCCTGAAGGATCCTATAGTGTGCTTTCAGCTGTCGGTGATGAGGAGAGGAGGGAAGCTAGCAGAACTGAAAGAGTGGGGATGCACATGGGGGCTGGGCAGCAGGGGGAAATGTATGGTGGGGGGAAATTACTGGAACTGATCCCCTGTATGGCTCTCTCTGCAGCAGCTGAAAACTCATGGGAAGGAGAGGGGAAGAAGCCAGTTTTAAGTTGCTGCAAAGGGAGCCATACAGGGGAACAATTCCAAAAATTGCCCTCCCCAGCTGTGCCGATCACCCTCCTTGCCCACATCCAATTCACTCAGCTGTCTGGGCTCCATACAGGAGGACTGGTAGCATCCCCTTACCCAAAGCCCTGCTCTGTACCACCTGTTGTATATGACTTGTTTTTGGTTTTTGTATTGAAAAAATTTACGAAAAAACCTTGTCAATAAATAGCATCTGATTAAAAAAATAAATAAATATCAATTGCACAAAACGGGAAGTATCAATGTGAACGTCCGAGTGAGAGCAATAATTCTAGGGTCAGAATTCATTGTTAGTCTAATAATCTGAAGCGCTGCCTTTGTGAAAAGTTTGGGTACTATAGTCCTTTTTCACAGGCATGCACAATTTAAGGCTTGACATTTTTGGTATCTATTTACTTGACACAACTCAATCTTTTATATGTTTACCTATAAATGTGGTATAATATTGTGTTTGCACTAGATTTCATTTAACTGCATTTATTCATGAAAATATGCGTTTGTTATTTATCTGGACAAATATTTTGCGACAATTAAAAAAATTTAACTACCACCATTTTATTCTCAGTTCCAGTCACTCATTGTGTTCATTCGGGAAAGAAAGGGGCTAGTAAATGTGATGTATTTACTAGACAAATCTCCCACTCTCCATCCAGAAGGATCCTGTTGTGTGTTTGCAGTTGCCAGTGGGAAGGAGAGGAGGTAAGCTGGCAGCACTGTGGGAGTGGGGGCGCACAGGGGGGGTCTGGGCAACAGGGGGAAACATATGGTGCACAGCAGGGGCGGACTAACAACGCATGGGGCCCCCGGGCAATTGGGGATCATGGGGCCCCCTGTGTCCTTGCCCAAACTCAAAAAAGCCTATGAAAAAGGTACCAGGGGCATCTCATGGGGCCCCCTACTGACCCCGGGCCCTCGGGCAGTGCCCGAGTTTCCAAATGGTCAGTCCGCCCCAGGTGCACAGGGAAGCTGATAGGTGCAAACATGATCCCCCTGTATGGCTCTCTCTGCAGAAGCTGAAAGCTAGCGGGAGGAATAGTAGAAGAAGCCAACTTTCAGATGCTGCAGAGAGAACCATGCAGGAAATCGGTTCTAGTAATTGTCCACCCGCCATGCCCATCACCCTCCCTACTCACATATGATTCACCCAGCTGCCTGGGCCCCCCTGCTGGCCTGGGCCTCATACATGAAGACTGGTGGTACCCCTTATCCATGGCTCTGATCACACTGCACATGTGGTTCCTGTGCAGGCTGCAATTCCAAAAATGGTGCAGGGACATTTTTCCTGCTTTTCAGAAGGCATGGCAGCCCATTCAAATGAATGGACTGTCATACCTGCACAAAACGTGGCTTGCAAAGCTGCATCAATGTGAACCTGCACTCCAGGGATGATCTATTTCCAGTTTGGCCCAATGTATGTATGCATATTTGATACCAGATGGACCTCTATAGAAGGTCCATGTTACTAAACTGATGGCTGCAGTCTTTACTGGTTCTGTACTGAGCTTCTTCCCTTCTGCCTAGTAACCACAATGCTTTGCTCGCTCAGTATGGCTGCCCCTATGGAGAAAGCCTTGCATATTTCTCAATGAATGCAAAGCAATCGCTGATTAGACAAGGTGGAGACTGTGTTGTCACTGCCCCTCCTCTTCACCTCTCCCAATCAGAGAACTCTGCGATCATTGAGAAACACTCAAGGCATTCTCTGACTTGGAGAATGCCTTGGAGACTTGATTTTTCACTTCTGCTATTTGGTAACACTTACAGATCTTGTCCCTCCCCCAGCCTGTAATCGTACTGTGAAATTAGAAATAGTAAACTGATGAGCTTGTATCTCTGTCGCTATGCTCTCTCCTCCTATCAGCATGTTCCTTGGTAGCACATGAGTACTGCAGCACAACCGATTGGCTTCTTGTGTTGCTTCTCGATCTCCCAGTCTGAATTCTGCTGTGGGGTAGATTTAAAAATTCTAATACCAAGTCAAATTCAGCTACTTATCATTAATTTAGTCACATTAGTTACAGTATGTGTTTTATATTTGTCTGGAGTTCAATTTGAACCCCTACTAAGGTATGTTTATAAAAGTCCTTGTATTGAAGGGGTTAAAACAAGCTCGCAAATGTATGCTGCAGCCATGAGCTGGGTGTTGGTTTTTACAGCTGAGACTCAGCTTTCAGGCTGGTTATTCTTTAGGAAGATAGTGTTTTATATATCTTATAGGACAGAAAGCTACTATCTGTTGTTGCTGAGTGATTTACATTCTGATCCCGGGGATCAACTTCTACATTTTTATGTTTTTTGTTTTTTTTTTGCTACAGTAGAAGTTCCTGATTGTAGGATAAATCCCTTGGGTTTGGGATGAGGTAATTGTTAGATGAATTTGACACGATGATCTGAGAGTCGATATAGGAAGATAGGTAGCATTTGAGCATTATTCTGCAGACAGGAAAAACAGCCAGTGATAAAAAAAAAAGTTAATTGAAAATATAAAGTGAAAGTACAGAAGTAATCTAATACACAAAAACAAACAAGAAGAACATTTAATGAAATTAACTACTCTAAATACATTAAGAGTTTAATTTTTCACCTAAGAAGTACAGAGAGTGAAATCAAGAGTTTCCACATCTGGATAATGTGCTGTTTGGGAATTCAAGTGCACAGAACCCTCAAACCTACTGAACGCCTTTTCAAGTCTTCTCATCCAACAATGGGACCTTACCTCAACCCTACTGAACACGCCTGAGATCAGGTACTCTCATCCAAAATCAGGAGATGACTTCAACTCTACTGAACACTTGTGGGATCAGGTCTTTTCACCCAACGTCAGGACCTGACCTCATTTCTACCGAACCCCTTTGGGATCAGGTCTTCTCAACCAACATCTGGACCCGACCTCAACTCTACTGAACACCTTTGGGATCAGGTCTTCTCATCCAACATCAGGACCTGACCTCATTACTACTGAACCCCTTTGGGATCACTTCTTTTCATCCAACATCAGGACCTGACCTCATTACTACTGAACCCTTTTGGGATCACTTCTTTTCATCCAACATCAGGACTTGACCTCAACCCTACTGAAAATCTTTGGGATCAGGTCTTCTCATCCAACATCAGGACTTGAACTCAACCCTACTGAACAACTTTGGGATCAGGTCTTCTCATCCAACATCAGGACCTGACCTCATTCCTACTGAACCCCTTTGGGATCACTTTTTCTCATCCAACATCAGTACCTGATCTCAACCCAACTGAACATCTTTGGGATCAGGTCTTCTCATTCGACAGCGGGACCTGACCTCAACCCTACTGAATACTTTTGGGATCAGTTGGAATGCTGATAGTGATCCAAGTCTTCTCATCCAACCTCAATATTTGACCTCACAATTGGAAAGAGCAGTGAGCTGCAGCAGGACAACACTGGATTCATTGGGCAGGCGAGTATGTCAATTGAGGACAACCTGCAAAACAGGTAAGAGGTTAAAAAAATGCAAAGGGAAGGGCTGAAGTTCATCTACATTTTTGACTAATGCTTATTTTGAGATAATATACAGTATGTGATGATGTGCATCAGACTATAAAAGACCTCCTGGGTCTAACAAGGATGTTACTAACGGTTATGTTGTGCATTACCACATACTGCCTTAAGGCACCCCAGGGTAGATTGTACTAGACCCTTTTTTTGCAATACACAATAATGTACAGCAATGCATAATAGAGCATTGGGGTGTGTGTTGGCACCCTACAATGTAGGTGTATTACCTTAGTGCATTGGAGTGCTATTCACAATGAATGGCACTGCAATGCACTAATATCACATGGTGTGATTAACAGAACAGGAAGATGTAAACCTGGCCTTATCTTCCACAACAGTTTCTTCCCAGCAACCTCCAAATATTTATGAGGGGAGGGGGTGGCATTGGAATAAACACCTTCTATATTTACCATATTGAGATCAATATATTTTATTCTGTAGATATTATACAGGGAAACTTATAATATTTGAGCAAAATAAAACTAAAATTCCATTTTTTTTATTAGTACAAATAGCCATATGGCAAACAAAAGTGGAAGAGGGACTTAAAAATTTCAACGTGTCAATCAATTAAATAAACAAGGACAATATGTTTCACAATGTGTTTAACTGCTGCAGTATATTCATAATTAACTTTATTTTAATGTAAGTTAGTTATTGATTTAAAACTTAAAAAGTCCATGCACAGAGTTGCGCATTTTTACAGTTGCGGGAAGGAAACAACTATTGTGGAATTTGCAACTGACCACTCTACAGGGCAATTAAGGAGCGTTCTTCCCACTGACCACCAATGTAAGGAGCATTCTTCCCACTGACCACCAATGTAAGGAGCATTCTTCCCACAGACCTTCAATGTAAGGAGCATTCTTCCCACTGACCACCAATGTAAGGGTCATTCTTCCCACTGACCACCAATATAAGGGGCATTCTTCCCACTGACCGCCAATGTAAATGGCATTCTTCCCACTGACTGTCAATGTAAAGTGCCTTCTTTTCACTGACCACCAATGTAATGGACATTCTTCCCACTGACCACCAATGTAAAGGGCATTCTTCCCACTGACAACCAATGTATAGGGCATTCTTCCCACTGACCACCAATGTAAAGGGCATTCTTCCCACTGACCGCCAATGTAAATGGCATTCTTCCCTCTGACTGCCAATGTAAAGTGCCTTCTTTTCACTGACCACCAGTGTAATGGACATTCTTCCCACTGACCACCAATGTAAAGGGCATTCTTCCCACTGACCACCAATGTAAAGGGCATTCTTCCCACTGACCGCCAATGTAAATGGCTTTCTTCCCTCTGATTGCCAATGTAAAGTGCCTTCTTTTCACTGACCACCAGTGTAAGGGACATTCTTCCCACTGACCACCAATGTAATGAGCATTCTTCTTACTGACCACCAATGTAAGGAGCATTGTTCTTACTGACTACCAATGTAATGGCATTCTTCCCACTTATCAGTAAGGAGCATTCTTTCCACCAACCACCAGTGCAAGAGACATTCTTTCCACTGACCATCAAAGTAAGGGGCATTCTTCCACACTGGCCACCAATGTAAAGGACATTCTTCCCAAAGACCCCCAAAGTAAGGGCCATTCTTCCTATTGACCACCAATATAAGGATTATTCTTCCCACTGACCACCAGTGTAAGGGACATTTCCCCTTTGAACCTCAATGAATTAAATGAAAACAAATGCAAAAATACCTAGTTAGCTGATTAGCAGTAAAGCTGATGTTAATGTATGGATGTTACAGCGTAGCTTGGACCAATGAAAGTATGCATATTCCATACCTGTGGAATGTAGGCTCTAAAGAGCACATCTTCCAAAGGGGTCAGTGTTTGCATTGGAGCTCCTCAAGGAGTAATTTTGGACCTAGTTCTTTTTAAATTTTATTTTTTGATCCAGAGGCTTAAATAGAACAAAATTTTTCTATTTTGTAACAAAACAAAATTAGGCAGGATTATTAAAGCTCAGCAGCATTGTAAAAAAAAATAATTTTATATATATATATATATATATATATATATATATTTATAAAAATACGTGGGCCACTAAATGATGAGCGATGTTAACAAATAAAACGTTATGAACCTACACTGCACTAATGTCATACTCCTCTGTATACTAAATGGAATACAGCTAGGGAAAACAGACATGAAGGATGATATGGAAAACAGTTTAACGGGCATTTCCATGTTTGCAGCCAATTTGGGATAACACCTAATTTAAATTTGTTACATTCTCCCCTTCACGCAGCATAACTTTGCTGTTTACATTGTACTTTTTTCCGAAAACTCCAAAACTGAAGTTGTCTCCTGGCATGTATTGTTTAAAAGGATGGTTGGACAGTTATGATTACAATAATTAACCCTTTATGTACTGTGCTGCCAGATCCTATCATCAGTTGTAAAGTAGATTTCAACACTGTCTGTCCTAACAAATAGGGATGATCTCAGTAAATGATGATCTGGGTAACTGACCTAAACTGGGGAGACTGGGTTACAGATTATGTTGGAGACTGAAGATATGCAGTAAAAGACAGTAAGTGACTGAGAACATATGAACCTAGTAGAGATCACTGCCATTACCCCATTACAAATGTAGACTGGCTAGCCTCTCTTTAGGTGGGATGCAGCCGCACATTCCAGGTTCTCACAGGACCTCAGGTCTCACAGGACCATCCATGTTGCTGCAACTGCTCTCTCTGGCCACAATTGGATTGCACAGCCATACTGGGAGAGAAAGAGAGAAGAACTTTATCATTGGGTGCAGCTGGAGGATAAGCCCACCCAATGGATGCCCAACTGCAGAAGGAGCTAGGGAGGTAAGGATTTCTGCTGGCCAATTCTGAGGCTCGAAAGTTGGTCCACACAACTTGGAAAGCAGTGCACGTTGGGGAGTGTACTACCCAAGTAGGCAGCCTGGCCTGGACAGGAGTAGGCCTTGTGAGAAAAGAGAATCCCACCTTGTGAGAAGAGATTCTCACCTGGAGTCTAAGTAAAAAAAGACGTGCTATAATGTCAGTGGAGTGCAAGCTTGGCGGATGCTCTAGATCAAGGGTCTACAAACTTTAGAAAGCTCTACAAAGGGCCAGCTGACTTTTGGGGTGCTGGACTGTGGCCACTGGGAAAAGAAAACGTCCTGGTGTCAGTAAGAGGATTAGTGCCCCACCTTTGTTATTAGGGGAAGGAATAGTGCCCCATTGTTGGCTTTAGTGGAAGTAATAGTGCCCCATCATTGGTCTCATCAATATGAATAGTGCCCCATCATTGGTGTCTGTGGAAGAAATAGTGGGAATGTCAGGAATAATTCTCCATTATTGATATCAGTGGGAGGAAAAGTGTTACAACATTAGTGTCAGTGACAGGAATTATTGGTGTCATTGAATGAAATCGTGTGAATGGGAGGAATAGTGCTCCATTGTGAGTGTCCTTGAAAGGAATAGTGACCCATTGTTGGTGTCAATGGGAGGGACAGATAATGGCAAGCAAAGAGCTGCAGTTTGAAGACCACTGCTCGAGATCCTTATTAGGGAAGAAAGACTGCTGTACAAGACTGTCAGAATGGTGAAAGGCCTTTGACCGCCATCATTGCCACCTTCTTGTCTGCCTTCTTGCTGGAATCTTTGGGATTTTCTTCTTGGGAAAGCTTCCTCCCACTTTTTGGGATTACAAAATTACATTGCCACCTAACACTCTGGACTCCAACTCCAGCCACCAACAGTTTTTTGACCACTGACCTGTGGGTTAATGAGATACTGTGCCTATGTAGGCCCCTGTGTAATCTTAATTTTTTAGACCCTGGTGGCCAACCAGCAGTCTGAGGGCCACATGCAGCCCTTTGATGTTCAAAGTGTGGTGCTTGGGTGCCAGCAGTTGGTAGAGGGAGCATTAGTTTGTAAAGGGGCCCATAATAGTAGTAAAGTATTGAGGTTTCATGCAATATGTCACTAGTCTCTGACTGTCTCCTGTAGCATCATTTCAGTCTCCAACCACTCCTGTAGAACGATCTCTGACCATTTTCTCTAGCAATTCTTCCATCTGTGACAATTTTCTGTAGCATTACATGTAATAAATACTACATGCTGCCTGTTGGAGACACTTTTGGCCACATTTGAGGTCTTGAAAGTTGACAGCCACTGATTTAAGGAATCTCCTTAGGTCAGGGACTAGGAGGCCTGAACTCTGTCCCTTGGACCAGGCTGTTGGGTATCCACTGTGTAAGTTGTCATGGTTTATTGCTATTACTTACTAGAACTACCATTGTTTTACTCTACTGGTCATGTATTCCAAATAAAAATACCCTTCTTTCAGTCTCAAGGCATGTCAGAAAGTGTGGTACCATTTAAAGGGTCATCAGCAGCAGGAAAAGGAGGATGCAGACATCCAGCGGCTCTTTCAGGGGTCGCTCTACACAAATATTTGCTCCCACTGCTGGGGCCAGGGGCCATACAACAAGTATAAAAGGGCCGCAGGTTGAGAATCAGGCCTATAGACAGTATATTATCGATGATGATGGAAAGGCTTGTAAAGTACGCCTCCTTTAGTATCTTTATATATTGTATCTAATGTTATCAGTTGGTATAAACAAAGGTGTGTGCATAACTAAATCCAGATGACTTATCTTCCATATAGGGGGGAAAAATAAACAGAAAAGAGATGTTTTATATGTGATATAGCTCTCTTCCTGCACAATAAGCTTGGAATTGTTTTTTTAAATGTAAATCACTCTCTGAATAGCTTTAAGACCTTATTCACAAAGCCATTCATATCCATACACCGCCATGATTTACATATTTGTGCAGCAAGTATAGCAAGGTGTTTTGGTTCGGCTGTGGCTGCTTAACCTGTACGAATCAATGACAGGTTGACAGTCTCGACAGGTTGACAGTCTCCACAGCTGTCTGAAAGTAAACAGCTTTAAACCATTACCTGTGTGTAGTGCTCACTCCTGGAGGGGCCTCTGAGAATAACCAGGTCCCCCTTGCTAGTTCAGAGGCTGCAAGACCCAGACAGAGCTCCATGCCCACTAACAACATACGCTCAATCTAAGGGATGTCTTTTTGTATATTTATTAAAGCAATCAACAGAAGAGCAGGATAGGGTCCAAGATACTCCAAAATGTGAGGAGATATTAGCAGAAGACAAACTTTGGACAAAATCCTCTTGTAACGACCTTTGTTGGGAGTAGGAGAGAATAGTCAGCTAATCTGGAACTATATGTGAGCAGTGCCAGTCCTTACAGCAGCTTCTGGCACTTATGTCCCTCTAGCAGCAGGCACAACTGAGAGTCCCAAAACCAGGTCTTACTAACCATGTCCTATAAGCTGACAGTCACCCAGCTTCTGCATGCCACTCTTCAGTGAGAGAGATCCTCTTCCAGAACAAAGCTTCAGGATAGTACTCTCTAGAAAAAAAAATATTTTACAAATTTTCTTTAGGTCCTCAGCTCAGCAACTGCAAATCTTCTCACACACATGCTATCTGCTTTCCAGGGGCAGCAGCTCCAGGAGAACTGAAACCCTCCCTGCAGAAGAACATTCTGGGAAGGCCTCCCAAACATTTATCACCTCCCCAGCCACCTTTTGGACACCACCTTCCAGGGAATGGCTAAGGTATGATAAATATTTATGTAGCATTACCCCCTTAGGAGTTGCTGATTATTTGGGTGCCCCTATAGTTCTCCACATCCAGGCAACACGCATTTCCTTACAGGCTTGCACTCCAGAGAGCGTAACAGTCCTTGAACTTGTTTTTTGGATTTTATTAGGAGATTTGAACTTGGATGGGGATGAAGAATACATGGGAAGCCCAAGGAACTGTTAGATGGAGGACAACTTCCTGGAACTATGTACAAGTGCTCAGAAAGGTTTTTCTTTCTTGGAGAGCTATCTAGCTTCTCCTGGCATACCACCCCCAAACTCCAGATAGTTCTCCTCTATCCAGCTGTCTGGTGGAATCCCTGGACAGGGGGATATAGAACATGCAACTATAAAACAATGTCCAGCAGGGGGCTAGTCAGGTTTCCCACCAAAATGCTCTCTCCTCTACTCCAGTCCAAGGGGTGTAGAAGTACTCTCTGTCCCTCTTCTGCAAGCTGCAGGTTGGTAGCTTCCTTCAGGCCTTCTGCTGGGCTGGCTCCTTCCTTAACTCCATAGATAGTCCTCTCTCAGGGGGCCGGTGAGGTTCAGTTTTTCTCCTGTCCAGATTCCACCTGGAGGCAGGCCCCTTCCCACTGGGTCCCCTCCCAGGCTCTACATTCCAGCTCCTACTCTCACATCTTCCACCTGAACTCCCACCCCTACTGAGCAGGCTCCACAATGCTTAAGGGCTGTCCAAACCCCATGCCAAGCCTCCTCCTTGGGGATTGATCAGGGTCCGTTAAGCATACAGATAAGCCACTCCCCACCCCCACTCACTGGGTTCTAGAGACTTCTCCAAGTCTCAGGGGGAAGTATCAGAGAGCTCATCTACAGAGTCTCTCAGCCCTGACCCAAATTTGACCCCTCTATCTTTCCGGCTGCTACTTAGCCTCTGGCTAAAAAATATAATTTACTTAGCTCCCCCTAGCTTTCCTAGGAGGGTGTTACATTTATAACTGAGTGATTGACCCTCCCTGCTCTATTTTCTGGAAACTTCTTCCAGAAACAGGCAGTAGCAATCAAACAGATAATTTCTCTACTGACTACAAGAGAGCGAAAAACTACATTTAGTCTAACAGGAGCAGGGTGCTGCATGTAGTTAGGGACAGTGAACCTGTCTGCAAACAGTGTGCATACAGAGGTACATATCTGTCCCTAACTACATATATGGGTTATTTGAAGGATTTGATGTGAACAGCCGTGTACAGCAACAACTTGTCATTGATTTGATACAGGCATCCTGTCCACACTGCAGAAAAACTGTTCTGGATGGTGTTGGTCATGAACAGCCAAGCGAATGAACCTTCAAATACTTGATATTTGTCGGTATTTTTTGTGTTTCACATTACTATATAGAGATTGTCCTATTTCTTCCAATGTAAAAGGCTGCCCTGTTGGGTCAAGGGGAATATACTGTATGCTGACTACTTTGTGATCTCTGCTGGAAATTTGGCCAAATTTTGAACCATGAGGTTCAGTTGGAACCCCAGATTTTGGAGTGGGATTGATTCATTTATTGGGGATCCCTACCTTCCTTCACAGGACGGTGCAGCTGATATTTTATATTTAAAAATATAAATACTTTTGGAATTTCCTGTACTGTGTCATAGAACCTGAAAAAGCGGGGTCTTGAACCCACAAAATGTGTTGTGCGTCACTGCTCTGTTGGGTCAAAGGGAATAAATGTTGACCACTTTGTGATCCTTACTGGAAATTTGGCCATATTTTAAACCCAGTTGGAACCCCAGATTTTTGGGAGAGGTTCTCCAGCCCCAGCTTGGCTTTTCAGGGTGATGCAGCTGATAACTATATACTATATATATATAGGAAATGCTTGGAACTTCCCGTACTGTTTCACAGAGGCTGCAAAAGTGGGGTCTTGAACCCATGAAACACATCATGCATCTACCAACAGGTCCCCCTGATTCCATCAGCATGCAAAATATTGGGAGATATCTTTTGTATAAAGCAGGGGTCTCCAGACCTTCGAAACAAAGAACCAGTTTACTATCCTTCAAAGTTTAGAGGGGCTGGACTGTGGTCAGTGGGAGTAGAAAATGCCCTGGCATCAGTGGGAGCAAACAATTCCATAGGTTTGTTCATCAGTGGGAGTAAAAATAATACATAATTGGTGTCAGTGAGAGGAATAGTGCTCCATTATTAGTGTCAGTGTGTGAAAATGAGTTCCCCATTTCTGATGTCAGTAAGAGGAACAGTGCCCCACTGTTGGTGTCAGTGGGAGGAATAGTGCCTTGTATCAGTGGGAGGAATAGTGCCCCATAATTGGTGTCAGTGTAAGAATTAGTTCTCTGCCTCTGGTGTCAGTGGGAACAATAGTACTCCATTGTTGGTGTCATTTGGAGGAATAGTGCCCGTTTCAGTGGAAGGAATAGTTCCCCAAGCAAGCAAAGGGCCGAAGTTTGGAGACTCCTAGTATAAAAGATATTAATATATTGTGGGCAAGGGTGGCATGCTTTGAAACAATTATTTTATCTGTCATACAATTTACTGTTTTGTGACATTGTACTGGCAATTAGTGGCCTGAATATTACATTTCTTAAAGATTCAATTTTTAGGTTAATGTAAATAAAATTATTAGAAATTTAAAATGATTTTTAGATAATGGCTTATATGTGTGAGGGAACCTTGAAAATCCTATTTATTTTGGTGTTTGAGTTGCTGTGTTGCAAGGAATGTTGGTGCCAGATTGCGTGATCCCAGCAATCTTTGTATCTTTTCAAAGATATCACAAGAAAAGGTTTCATTGCCTCCCAATAAATATTTATTTTCTTTCTCTTTGGACATATTGGAAGTAATGTTTAATTTTTTGACACTTTACTTGTTACATATGTTTATTTGCTATTTTTTATTTATACTATACACCTGGATTTAAGGTATGTGAACAGGAAGGGGGAGGGGGCGCTGGCTTTGGGTTTTCACACCTTATGACTAATTGGCCCAAACAATAAACCCTGAAAATCCAGTATACCTTTTTATGTCTAGTCAAGGATTTTTTCCAAAAGCTGGTGATTAAACACGTGTGAATGACATCCTCATTGAAGTACTATTAAGTAAGTCTATTTATTAAAGGTTTGGCTGTAGGCACGTGTATAAGTACGCCAACTCATGAGTCAGTCCTGGATAGACTTAACATAACCGAAAGCTTGAAAACAGAAATAAGTGAATTTCCCAGTGTTCACTTTGGCAAAATAGTCGTCTGAACTAAAAGGAAAACCAAAATAGTAATACAGCAAATTGTTTGGACAAACTATTTTTACTGTACTTAGTCTGGGTTGTGGTGCTGTCGGTTCCTTATGCTTTTTACAGCCATCCTAAAAACCATTCAGTTCTACTTTGTCTGTTGACAGATTTTCCACTTTTGTTGAAGGTAGCTGCTGTGAGTTACCCTACTTTGTGTGTTATCATTGGTCTTTGCAAACTGCGTTTGAAGCTTAGTTTGGAACGACTAACAATATATCTTGGCTAGATCACAAAGCAAAAAAATGCAAGAAAAAAAAAGAAACATACAAATTCTGGGTAAGGAAAACAAGGTATCTCGAGAAAATCACAAGCATGCTTGCGATCCATATTCCTCATTATAAATTCATAGCTCACCTCCTAAGCAATTCAGGAGTAAGTGCCAGAAAAATTAAAAAAATTCACAATTCTCAACCTTTGTGTCATCTATATAAAAATATTGGGGAAACAGGATCTAGATTTCTTATGACTCCCACCTTTTGGCTTGACTACATGACCGTGGGGCCTTTCAAAGATCATTGTCCCCCACAAAGATGTTTGTTCCCAATAAGGTTCTATGAAGTTTAAAGCATATGCCGTCAGGACACAACGGATCATCAAATAGGGTCCAAAATTGTTTATTTAATCAAACACAGCATAGAGCTGCAACATCTTGGGGTCATGAGGCTCCCTAATTGGATGTGTGATAACCATTATCTCCCATGACAAAATTTGTTCCCAACAAGGATCTACAGCAGTGTTTCTCAACCTTTTTACAGTCAAGGCACCCTTTAAAATTATGGACAGTCCCGAGGCACCCTTTAAATTTATGGACAGTCCCAAGGCACCCTTTAAAATTATAGACAGTCCCGAGGCACCCTTTAAAATTATAGACAGTCCCGAGGTACCCTTTAAAATTATAGACAGTCCCGAGGTACCCTTTAAAATTATGGACAGTCCCGAGGCACCCTTTAAAATTATAGACAGTCCCGAGGCACCCTTTAAAATTATGGACAGTCCGGAGGCACCCTTTAAAATTATGGACAGTCCCGAGGCACCCTTTAAAATTATGGACAGTCCGGAGGCACCCTTTAAAATTATGGACAGTCCCGAGGCACCCTTTAAAATTATAGACAGTCCCTAGGCACCCTTTAAAATTATGGACAGTCCCGAGGCACCCTTTAAAATTATGGACAGTCTTGAGGCACCCCATTCTAAAATGAGGTGCCTCAAGACTGTCCATCATTCTAAAAGGGCACTTCATTCTAAAATGTGAAGAACTATTTAAATAGTTTTATATAACGCAGCAACCTCCACACATGTAGGACACCCAGCGTTAGAGGTGATTTATTATTCCAAAGCAAATATATATGTATTCCAATGTTTCTCTTCTCCCATCAGTTTTTCTCCATCACTGAGCTAATGTGACCCCAGCGCTGATGGAGAGGGGCACAAACAAGGATGCTCTGCAGGCAGCTGGCATCCTTCTTATCAACTTATGATGTCATCGGTTGTCAGGACATTTTGCAAAGGCACCCCTGAAGAAACCTCAAGGCACCTCAGGGTGCCTGGGCACCCTGGTTGAGAAAGGCTGATCTACAGTATTAAGGGTATGCTCTTCTAATCCTATCCAATATCCGACCACTCATAGACTCCTTCCTTCAAAATTGGGAAAGGGATCTGAATATGTAATTTTCCAGGGAACAGACAGTTCACATCAAACTTTTCTCATATAAAGCCTCCATTTGCAACAAATTTCAGGAACTTAACTACAAACTCTTGACGAGATGGCATATAATCCCTTTGTTTTTGGCCTGTATCTAACATAGGTGATACATGTTGGAGATGTGGCACAGCTAATGGAAACATATTTTTTGGCATTGCCCCAAGTTTAAATAGTAGTTCTCTTCCTTTCTTCCTCCAATAACATTACCTGTCCATCAAGGAGAACACAACGTTGCACCATGATGCATTGGGATTATACCTTTGTTCAGTATAGCATATTGTGAAAATCTTTCATTAGCTTTTTGTTGTATAGAAATGGCCACACCTTAATGATTCTTGATGGTAAATTGCATGTAAACCTTTTTCTCAATCAAGTGTATTTTTCAACCATTCTTTTTATTCTAGATACTTATATTATTGCTATATTCTGCAGAACATAAAGTTAAAAAATATCTCTGGGTATCAAACCTATTCATTATTAAACCCCTTTTGTTACACTTTAAAAATAATATTCATTCAACACTACAACATTACCTTTATTAATTATTAATGTATTTATTTATTGTATGTCTAGGATGTATGATCCACATCTGTGTAAGTTTTATATTAATACTATCCCAGATTCCAAGCCCCCTACAATCTGATTTGGGGACAAAAGATCTAGATTTATGGCAATATAACCAACTCCATGTTTTGGGTTCACCACCAGTCCACAGGGTCTTTCAAAGACCATTGTTCTCCATGAGGAAGGTACACTCTTTATTGAAAAAACAGTTAATCCTATCCAATCTCAGGTTACCCTCAGACTCCTTCTGTCAAAGAGGAGAAAGGGATCTGAATATATCATTCTCCAGAGCAATCATATCACATTTGTCTCACACAAAGACTCCATTTGCAACAAGTTTTGGGAACTTAAATATAAATTCTTAACCACTTGAGCACCTGAGGATTTACCCCCCTTAATGACCAGGCCTCTTTTTGCTACTCGGTGCTGCACTAATTCAACTGATAATTGCACGGTCATGCAATGCTGCACCCAAACGAAATTTACGTCCTTTTTTTCACACAAATAGAGCTTTCTTTCGGTGTAATTTGATCACCTGTGCGCTTTTTATTTTTCACGCTATAAACAAAAAAAGGCCAAAAATTTTGAAGAAAAACAATATTTTTTACTTTCAGCTATAAAAAATATATAGTAAACTCAAAGTTGGTTATAAATTTAGGCCAAAATGTATTCTGCTCCATGTTTTTGGTAAAAAAAATTCCAATAAGTGTATATTGATTGCTTTGTGTGGAAGTTATAGCGTCTACAAACTATGGTATAGATACTGCAATTTACGCCATTTTACTGCTATACAGCGCTGCGCTAGTTTAACGGACAATTGCGTTGTCATGCAATACGGTACATAAATGAAATTTACATCCTTTTTTTCCCCACAAATTGAGCTTTCTTTCGGTGGTATTTGATTGCCTGTGCGGTTTTTATTTTTTGCGCTATAAAAAAAAAGGCTGACAAGTTTGAGGAAAAAAAAACAATATTTTGGACTTTTTGCTATAAAACATGTCTAGTAAAAAAAAAATGCAAAAATCAAATTTAGTCATAAATTTCTGCCAAAATGCATTCTGCGACATGTCTTTGCTAAAAAAAATCCCAATACGTGTAAATTAATTGGTTTACGTGAAAGTTATAGCGTTTACAAATAGCGGGAAAGATACTGGAATTTTTAATTTTTATTTATACTAATAATGGCGCCGATCAGCGACTTTTGGCGGCAATCAGCGACATATGGCGGCGACCAGCGACTTATGGCAGGACTGCGGGACAGCGGCAGACATTTTGACACTGGGGGGGAAACTGACTTGGGGTCACTGACATCCCCAGTGGCACCAATACAGTGATCAGTGAAAAAAAAAACACTGAAACTGTACTAATGTCACTGGGGAGGAAGGGGTTAACATTTTTAGAATTTGCAGTGTAAGGGGAGTGTTTTACTAGGGGGCGGGGGTGTGTACTGGACGGGGGGAGGGAGGGGGGAGCTGATCGAGGGAGAGAAACTCTGCAGCTTCTCACAAGCTGTCAGAGAACTGACACAGAACAGGGCTGTGTGTAAACAATGCAGCCCTGCTCTGTGTTAGCGATCACTGGTAATTGCGGGAAAACGGCCGGTAAAAACCGGCCATGACCCGTCGGCTGACACCCGCTGCTGACACCCGCGGGACAGGTAGGGCGGGCGCACACCTCGCGCGCGCCCCCTACCTGTTTTGAAGGCAGCCGTTTTAAAACGTGCTTTTGCCTACGAGCGCCGCCCTGCCACCGTTTATATGCGGTGGCTGGGCGGCAAGTGGTTAATAGGATGGTACAGCACCCTTTTAGTTCTGGCCGGCATTTATCTGAACATAGATGATAAATGTTAAAGATGTGGCATGGCTGAAGGAACCCTCCTGCAAATTTTCTGGGAGTTTAAATAGTTCTGGTTACAAGTTCTCCAAGTGATCTTCTAACTCAGAGATACAAACCTTAAAAACAAATCTGCATCTTTCCTGTAACACCTAACATCAATTCCCAAATCTAGGCACAGGAAATCCTTACTGATGCATAACCCAGTCTAGCTAAGGCCTGCATACCATATACTGTAATGGTAAGCAGTCTTGATCACCCTCGATTGCTCAGGGGTACTCGAAACTTAATTATATTATGTATATGGCAGACTTAACAGACACCCTTAGAGACAGATCAGACACTTTTATCGAAATTTGGTTCAATCAGATACAATTCATTTTCAGGAAGCCTTGGTTCAACCAGATATATTTAATTTTCAGAAAGACTCAGTTCAACCAGATACAATTCATTCTCAGGTAAATTGGGTTCAACCAGATACAACTGATTTTCAGGAAGACTAGGTTCAACCAGATACAATTCATTTTCAGTAAGACACGGTTCAGCCAGATACAATTCATTTTCAGCAAGACTTGATTCAAATGGATACAGTTCAGTTTCAGGAAGACTTGGTTCCATCAGACACAATTCATTTATAGGAAGACACAATCAGACACAGTACATTTTTAAAAAGACGCAGTTCGACCGGTCACACATCATTTCCAGAAAGATTCGGTTCAACCAGGTGCAATTCATTTTTAGGAAGACGCTGTTCGACTAGTCACAATTCATTTTTAGGAAGACTTGGTTCAACCTGACACAGTACATTTTTAGGAAGACTCGGTTTAACCAGATGCAATTCATCTTCAGAAAGCCTTGGTTTAACTAGATACAATTCATTTTCAAGAAGCCTTGGTTCAACCACATACATTTAATTTTCAGGAAGACGTGGTTCAACCACATACATTTCATTGTCAGTAAGACTCGGTTCAGCCAGATACAATTCCTTTTTTTAGGAAGACTTGGTTCAGCCGGATACAGTTCAGTTTCATGAAGACTTGACTCCATCAGATACAATTCATCTTCTGGAAGATGTGGTTCAACCAGATAAAAATAATTTTAGGAAAACTTGGTTCAACCAGATACAGTTCATTTTCAGGAAGACTCAGTTCAACCAGATGCAATTCATTTTCTGGAAGACTTGGTTCAACCAGATACAATTAATTTTCAGGAAGATATGATTCAACCAGATAAAATTAATTTTAGGAAGACTTGGTTCAACCAAATACAATTCAATTTCACGAAGACTTGGTTCAATCAGATACAGTTCATTTTCAGGAAGACTCGGTTCAACCAAATACAATTAATTTTCAGGAAGACTTGGTTCCATCAGATACAATTCATTTTCTGGAAGACATGGTTCAACCAAATATAATTAATTTTCAGGAAGACTTGGTTCAACTGGATACAACTCAGTTTCAGAAAGACTTGGTTCAACCAAATACAATTCATTTTCAGGAAGACTTGGTTCAACTGGATACAACTTAATTTCAGAAAGACTTGGTTCAACCAAATACAATTCATTTTCAGGAAGCCTTGATTCAACCAAACACATTTACATTTTTAAGAAGACTTGGTTCAACCAGATACAATTCATTGTTAGGTACACTCGGTTCGACCAGATATAGTTCATTTTTAGGAAGCCTCGATTCCACCAGATATAGTTCATTTTAGGAAGACTGAGTTCAACCAGATGCAGTTCAATTTAAGGAAGACTTGGTTCAACCAGATTCAATTCAATTTTCAGGAAGATATGGTTCCACCAGATACAATCCATTTTCAAGAAGACTTGGTGCAACCAGATACAATTAATTTTCAGGAATAATCAGTTCAACCAGATGCAATTCATTTTCAGGAAGACTTGATTCAGCCAGATACAATTCAGTTTAGGAAGACTTGGTTCAAACAGATACAATTCATTTTTAGGAAGACTTGGTTCAAACAGATACAATTCATTTTTAGGAAGACTCGGTTCAACCAGATACAATTCATCTTCATGAAGATATGGTTCAACCAGACACAGTACATTTTTAAGAAGACTCGGTTCAACCAGATACAATTCATTTTTAGGAACACTCAGTTCAACCAGATACAGTTCATATCCAGGAAGACTTGGTTCGACCTGATATAATTCATTTTCAGGAAGACTCGGTTCAACCAGATACAATTCATTTTCAGTAAGACTGAGTTCAACCAGATGCAGTGCAATTTCAGGAAGACTTGGTTCAGCCAGATACAATTAATTTTTAGGAAGACTCGGTTCAACCAGATATATTTAATTTCCAGGAAGATGCGTTTCAACCAGATACAATTCATCTTCAGGAAGACTAAGTTCAACCAGATACTATTATTTTTCTCTGACTATACGACAGCTTTCAAAAACACAGTTCCAGACTCTTCTGCTAAAGAGAATGGACACGGGATCTGCCATTTGCGGCATTGCTCAAACCTCAGCTAGAAATGTGCTGTTACATCACACTTCTAGTATTTTTTAACCATTCGTAAAACAGGTGTGGGGTCCTTCAGCAGCACCTGTCACTGCTGTTTTAATATTTCTACCCTGGTGATTTGACAGTTCATATCTTTAGCCATAAAACTCAAAACAATTAGGGTTTCATACACATTCACACCGCTTATCTTGTTCTTGGATAATCAACATCTGTCTTGACACTTCCTATGGTGACTGAATAAAGGGGACTGCGTGACTTGTAGGGCTCTAAATACTTGGATAGGTTTCTAACAAGTATTAGAGCTGACGATATAGGGAAATACATGGATACACGTTAGAACATTAAGGAACAAACCCACTTGACTTTGACTGACAACCATTTTTTTGACTGACGGGATGAACAGCATTAGTGTTACATTAGCTCTTCATTTTACCCTGTTAATGATTAAGTCGTTCATATATGCATGCTTATCATTCTTCTATCATAATTAGGTAACTTAGCAAGTTAAGTCATTTGTAGGATAAATTAAACTCCCAGCGTCCCTTATTGGTACTTAAATTATCAGATGCTTACAGAAGGGGTTTGAATCTTTTAAATACATCGAAACTTAAGGCACTATGGTTGTAAATATCACAAAACATCACATCCTGATTAAATATACGTTTTTTTAGAAATTGTTACATTTTAAGATGGAGAACTGTTTTATCTGTCAACATATTTGAACCTATTCTCAGCCACTCTTGTGCTCCAGGTACCCCTGTCAAGCATACTGGTGTAGCGCCCTCTAGTGTACATAGTTTGTTAGTGCAGTTAGAGGCTTGCTAGAATCCTAGGTGTGAGTCAGAGGGTTTATTTCAAGTCAGGCTGGAGGGCTCTACAGGTCAGTCACCTGGTACCTCCCCCTGCTCTAGAAGCTTGGAGAAGTTTCTATAAGCCAGTGGGAGGAGGCCAGAAGTAGATGACCTGCATAATCGTGGTAGTCTTACCAATCCAACGCAGGAGGCCTAGCAGTGTGGCAGACTGGCCCATAAATATGAGAAAGCCTGGCCAGCAAGGAAGTCAGGAGGAAAATAGAGTACTGAGGAGTACTGCTGTTAGCCTCGGAGGGGACCCCAGAGGAGGGGGGCTCTGCCTCCATGCTTTAGGTCAGAAGGAAGCTGACATAGTGAGTTCCACTGCCTTACAGTCCACCAAGGAGGGACAGCCTGTTAGCTGGTAAGGGAACCAGCACAGCAAAAGCCTGAAAGCAGTTCATCCAAAGGTGCAGGACATAAGGACAGTGTGAATACCTCTACTCCCAGGACCTACAGGAGAGAGGGCTGATAGGTGCTATACTTAACCAGTTCTCCCTGGGACAGTGCTGCAAGCCTGTTTTGGAATCTCTTGCTTTGGGATACTCTTCCCAAAGACAGCCAGGTGGATGGGTAATTCTAGCTGGAGTCTGAAGATGTTCATTTAGAGGGGACCAAGTGATCCTCAGAGAGACTATGTAATTGATCCGTAAAGAGACGGTTACCACTCCAGAGGGAGCAGAAAGTCCAGTATCCTACATTTTTGTAAATGTTTGTCCTCAGAGTTATTGTTCTAGTCATGTTGGGCATTCCATATACCCCTAGACCCTATCCAAGTTGTTTATCCCCAAATAAAACAAAAAGAAAAAAACAAGCCCATGGATTGGTTACTGGAAAGTTGGAAAATGAGTATTGCCTGGCCATGCAGGAAAATAGAGGAACCCAAAACCAGTGGTTCTCAAGGGGGTAGCTCTACACTGGGTAAAAGGTAATGTTAGAGGGGTGGTGGATGCAGATTTTTACAGGTTATCAAAATGTAGATAAAGTCTACAAAAACAGGGATCCTTCAGGAGAGGACATTCACCCAAGTTGAGAAATCCAAGTGTAATAGGTCCAAGAGAGCTCCAGATGAAACATCCTTAGGAGTCCAAAGTCTATATTGTTCAAGTGATTACAGCAAATAGGGCAAGGGGCAGGCACCCTGGGTAGACTGCTGAATTTATCATACCACTTTGCAGTTAAGAATTACATCTTGGTTAGCAGCCTTTCTCAGCTGTAATCAGATCCTGAAGGAGCATTAGCATGCTGCTAATATAGTCACACTCCTGCTCTTGGATCCAGTTGGTTCAAGACAGCAACACGTGATGTGCGTATATCTTGTATAAAGGGTGTTTAACCCCTTTCTGCCAGTAGGTGCAGGGCCTTCAAGGGGATGGTCATGTGATTGGGAGCCCATCCTGCTGGCTCCTGATCAGGAGCAGATGATGAACCCAGGGCTGGGGCTCCTCCCATCACAGAACAGCAATGCTGGCTCACTGTCATGCTGCCAAATACTGTAGATGCTGTAGATTAGGAAAAGTAAATGAATATTTAACCAAATTTATTTTGCAGCAAAGTTACCTATTTTGCTAAAGTTAGCTCTAGTATTTCCATATTTTTTGCTCAGGTGAAATTTGCTTAAAAAATAAATTTTTTTAAAGCCCATCTCCAGGCTTAGACATTCCCTCTCCTATTCTTCCTGCAGACCAACACCCCTTTTTTGATGATATTTGCTAAATTGTGCTGCGTGGGTTTCCTCCGGGTACTCCGGTTTCCTCCCACACTCTAAAGACATGCAGGTATGTTAATTGGATCCTGTATAAATTGTCCATAGTATGTGTATGTATGAATGTGAGTTAGGGACCTTAGATTGTACACCCCTTGAGGGTTAGGGACTGATGTGAATGTACAATATACAGTATATATACTGTATGTAAAGCGCTGCGTACATTGACGGCACTATATAAGTACCTGAAATAAATAAATACCTTTAACACCTTTTTTTCTACTCACGTAGGTCTGCCATCTATGTTCCTTAAAGGGTTCGCTTCCAGAAGTCACAATCAGTTGATCCAGCTCTGCAGTAGAGTGGTCTCATCTCCCTGATGGCTTCTCTCCACTCCAGTCCTTGACATGGCCCTCTGCTGGACAGCCAATGGGAATTATCTACATTACTCAGGCAGTGACATGGACCTGAAGAAGGACCACTCCTTCTCTGCGGAGAAGGCCCAGGAAAGGTAAAGTTACACAAATACAGATTTAGGTAATTATTTGCGGCATTTAGAATTTTATTTTAAATCTAACTGGGGGTTGTGGGAACAAGGGAATATGGCGTTCCCAGGGGCAGACTGACAACTCATGGGGCCCCCAGGCAATAGGGGATCATAGGGCCCCTGTGTCCTTGCCCAAACTCAAAAAAGCCTATGAAAAAGGTACCAGGGGCATCTCATGGGGCCCCCTACTGACCCGAGTGCCCAAGTTTCCAAATGATCAGGCTTTCCCAGCATTTAACTTTAAGAAAATCTTCGTAATGTAGGGACCCTGCGCTAAGACCTAATGTTCCTAGTTATTCTTAGTTAGCTACTGTAGAAGAGGCTCCTGTAGTCAGAATGGGAAGAACCAATAACAATTTATGAAAGAACCAATAACAAAATAAACAAGAACAAGTTATGAATGTTTATCTTCTTCGGTTAATAACTGAAGGGTTTTCTGTGGTGTGTGCTGAGGGAAAGTGATAAATGTTTGAAGCAACCTCCTAGAGTGGTCACTTCTCTGAGCTCTACCACAGATGGTGACCTCACTAATGATCTTTTGAATTACAGCTGCCTTGCTGGAAAGTCTGTCAAGAGCAGTGGTCTCAAACTGTGGCCCAGGGACCAGATGTGGCCCTTTGCTTGCTTTTATCTAGCCCTTGGAGTTCTATTTTCCTCTACTGAAACCATCAATGGGAAATAATCCCCCCCCTCACTGACACCAATGAAGGGGCACAATTCATCCCAATGACACCAACTATGGGGCCCAATGACATCAATGATGGGGCAGAATTCCTCCCAATGACACCAACAATGGGGCCCAATGACACCAATGATGGGGCCCAATTACTCCCAATGACACCATTATGGGGACCAATTACATCAATGATGGGGCACAATTCCTCCCAATGACACCAGCAATGGGGCCAAATGACATCAATGATGGGGCACAATTCCTCCCACTGACACCCAACAATGGAGCACAATGACACAAATAATGGGGAACATTTCCTCCTAATGAAACCAACGACTGGGCATAATTCCTTCCACTGAAACCAACAATGCGGTGTTATTCCTCTCCCTGATACCAAAGATGGGGCAAAATTCCTCCCAATGACAGCAACAAAGGGGCCCAATGACACCAATGATGGGGCACGATTCCTCCCACTGGCTCCAATAATGGAGCATAATTCCTCCCACTGACACCTACGATGGGGTACTATACCTCCCACTGACACCAAAGATTGGGCATTGTTTATTCCCACTGACATTGGGACTTTTTCTACTCCCAATGGCCACAGTCATTCACACTTGTGTGTGAAAATTGTGAGCGTTCGGCCTTCTCATTCTCTGTAATGGTAACTTGACATACGGTTTAATCTCCAGTTATTGTCCTCCAGCTGAACTGGTATTACACGGCAATAGTCTCTTTTACTACAGACAATGCTGATACTGTAGAGTACCTTCATTTATGGAAGGAAAACGATTTATACATGTCACAGCAGTAAAATGAAGTCCTTGTGCTGAGACGCAGTGCACTGAGCAAATTACATGTCATTCACTTAGAGTTTACATCTATTTTAAAGTCCCCTTGGGCAGCCAGGAGCAATTGAATAAAAACGAAAAAAAAAATATATAAATGGAATAAAATATATATAAAATATCAAGCAGGTTTGCTGTGATTCACAACCCAAAATTAAGCCTGGGATAAATGACAAGAAAAAGTAGTGACAATAAAAAAAATGCACAGTATGTATATATATATATATATATATATATATATTTATATATATATATATACAGTTGCAAGAAAAAGTATGTGAACCCCTTGGGATTACGTGGAGTTTTGCATGAATTGGGCATAAAATGTGCTCTGAACGTCATCTAAGTCACAACAATAGAAGAACACAGTCTGCTGAACATAATACTACACAAACATTAGATGTTGCCATGGTTTAATTGCACATAACATGTAAACATTCACAGTGCAGGGAGGAAAAAGTATGTGAGGCCCTAGCTTAATGACTTCTCCCAGAGCACATTGGAGCCAAGAGTGAGCCAACCTTGACTCCAATCAGTGTGATGATATTGGATGTGTTGCTGACAGCTGTCCTTCCTTCCACACACCTGTTTTTGGATTACTGGTTTCAAGAAGCACTGTCTGATGTGAACCATGCCTCACAGAAAAGAGCTCTCAGAAGACCTACGATCAAGAATTGTTGACTTGCATGAAGCTGGAAAGGGTTACAAAAGTATCTCCAAAAGCCTTGATGTTCATGTGTCCATGGTAAGACAGACTGTCTACAAATGGAGAAAGTTTAGCACTGTTGCTACTCTCCCTAGGCGTGGTCGTCCTGTAAAAATGACTGCAAGAGCACAGCGCAGAATGCTGCATGAGGTAAAGAAGAATCCCAGAGTGTCAGCGTAAGACCTACAGAAATCTCTGGCACATGCTAACATTTTTGTTGACACATCTACAATAAAGAAAACATTAAACAAGAATGGAGTTCATGAGAGGACACCACGGAGGAAGCCATTGCTGTCCAAAAAGAAGATTTCAGCACGTTGGAAGTTTGCAAAAGAGCACCTGGATGTTCCACAGCACTACTGGCAAAATATACTGTGGACAGATGAAACCAAGATTGAGTTGTTTGGGAAGAACACACAACACTGTGTGGAGAAAAAAAGGCACAGCACACCAACATCAAAACCTCATCCCCACTGTAAAACATGGCGGAGGGAGCATCATGGTCTGGGGCTGCTTTGCTGCCTCAGGACCTGGACGGATTGTTGTCATTGATGGGAAAATGAATTCCAGAGTTTATCAAGACATTTTGCAGGAAAACGTACGACCATCTGTCCGCCAACTGAAGCTCCGCAGAGGATGGGTGAGGCAACAGGACAATGACCCAAAGCATACAAGTAATTCAACAAAACAATGGCTGCAACAGCACAGAATACGCCTTCTGGAGTGGCCCAGTCAGAGTCCTGACCTCAACCCGATTGAAATGCTGTGGCATGACCTTAAGAGAGCGATTCACACCAGACATCCCAAGAATATTGCTACACTGAAACAGTTTTGTGAAGAGGAGTGGTCCAAAATGACTCCAGATCGTTGTGCAGGTCTAATCTGCAACTACAGGAAACGTTTGGTTGAGGTTATTGCTGCCAAAGGAGGGACAACCAGTTATTAAGTCCAAAGGTTCACATACTTTTTCCTCCCTGCACTGTGAATGTTTACATGTTATGTGCAATTAAACCATTTCAACATCTAATGTTTGTGTAGTATTATGTTCAGCAGACTGCGTTCTTCTATTGTTGTGACTTAGATGACGTTCAGAGCACATTTTATGCCCAATTCATGCAAAACGCCACGGAATCCCAAGGGGTTCACATACTTTTTCTTGCAACTGTATATATGAAAAAGAAATTAAATAAATGAAAAAATGAAAATAAATAAAAATAGCAATTTAAATACACAATGTATCAATGGGTGTATATGTATATGTGTGTATATGTATATATATATATACATATATATATATACAGTCATGGCCGAAATTGTTGGCACCCTTGATATTTCTCCAGGAAATCATGTATTTCTCACGAAACGTATTGCATTAACACATGTTTTGCTATACACATGTTTATTCCCTTTGTGTGTATTGGGACAAAACAAAAAAAGGGAGGAAAGAAAGCAAATTCGACATAATGTCACACAAACCTCCAAAAATGGGCTGGACAAAAGTATTGGCACCCTTTCACAACTGCGGATAAATAAGAATGTTACAAGCATGTGATGCTCCTGTAAACTCACCTGGGGCAAGTAACAGGTGTGGGCAATATAGAAATCACACCTGAAAGCAGATAAAAAGGAGAGACGTTCACTTAACCTTTGCATTGTGTGTCTGTCTGTGCCACACTAAGCATGGACAACAGAAAGAGGAGACGAGAACTGTCTGAGGACCTGAGAACCAAAATTGTGGCAAAATATCAACAATCTCAAGGTTACAAGTCCATCTCCAGAGAACTAGATTTGCCTTTGTCCACAGTGCGCAACATTATCAAGAAGTTTGCAACCCATGGCACTGTAGCTAATCTCCCTGGTCGTGGACGGATGAGGAAAATTGATGAAAGATTGCAACGCAGAATAGTCCGGATGGTGGATAAGCAGCCCCAAACATGTTCCAAAGACATTCAAGCTGTCCTGCAGGCTCAGGGAGCATCAGTGTCAGCGCGAACTATCCGTCGACATTTAAATGAAATGAAACGCTATGGCAGGAGACCCAGGAGGACCCCACTGCTGACACAGAGACATAAAAAAGCAAGACTACAGTTTGCCAAAATGTACTTGAGTAAGCCAAAAGCCTTCTGGGAAAACGTCTTGTGGACAGATGAGACCAAGATAGAGCTTTTCGGTAAAGCACATCATTCTACTGTTTACCGAAAACGGAATGAGGCCTACAAAGAACAAAACACAGTACCTACGGTAAAATATGGTGGAGGTTCAATGATGTTTTGGGGTTGTTTTGCTGCCTCTGGCACTGGGTGCCTTGACTGTGTGCAAGGCATCATGAAATCTGAGGATTACCAAAGGATTTTGGGTCGCACTGTAGGGCCCAGTGTCAGAAAGCTGGGTTTGCGTCCAAGATCCTGGGTCTTCCAGCAGGACAATGACCCCAAACATACGTCAAAAAGCACTCAGAAATGGATGGCAAAGAAGCGCTGGAGAGTTCTGAAGTGGCCAGCAATGAGCCCAGATCTAAATCCCATTGAACACCTGTGGAGAGATCTTAAAATTGCTGTTGGGAAAAGGTGTCCTTCCAATAAGAGAGACCTGGAGCTGTTTGCAAAGGAAGAGTGGTCCAAAATTCCGGGTGAGAGGTGTCAGAAGCTTATTGATGGTTATAGGAAGCGACTGATTTCAGTTATGTTTTCCAAAGGGTGTGCAACCAAATATTAAGTTAAGGGTGCCAATACTTTTGTCCAGCCCATTTTTGGGGTTTTGTGTGACATTATGTCATATTTGCTTTTCTGCCTCTGTTTTATATTTGTTCCAATACATACAAAGGGAATAAACATGTGTATAGCAAAACATGTGTTAATGCAATACCTTTTTTGTGTGAAATACTTGATTTTCAGGAAAAATATCAAGGGTGCCAACAATTTCGGCCATGACTGTATATATATTTGCTCTCACTTTTAAAATCAAATCAAAAATTATCAGAGTTGTTCTTTTTACCTCTATGCATTCAATGCATGAAGGTAAAAACCTTCATTGTGCAGCCCCCCTCCTGATAATTACCTGAGCCCAATCTCAATTCAGCGATGTGCACAAGAGTCTCAGCTCTCCCAGCTCTCTCCCTCCTCATTGGCTCAGAGACAGCAGCAGGAGCCATTGACTCTCGTTTCTGTTAATCAAAGCCAGTGAGGAGGGAGCCAAGCCTCATTCTCTGTGTCAATGGACACAGAGCCATCTCGGGAGTAATTGACTTGCTATGGGGGCACTTGTTGGGGGGAGGAGTCAGGAGTGCCAGCGGGGGACCCATGAAGAGGAGGATCAGGCTGCTCTGTGCAAAACCTTAGGGTAAGTAACATATTTGTTATTTTTACAAGAATTGTTGATCCTTTACAATTACTTTAAACTCCAGTCTAAACCTAACTAGTCCTAACCCCTTGGCGCTTGGCCTTCCAGCCCTTTAAAGGGTTTGTGATGCCGGGAGGCAGGGCAGGGTCTAAGGGTCATGTGACTGCCGTGATTGACTCTCACAGCAGTCACATGATCGGAAAGTTCCCAACCGCAAGTAGCGATTGGGACATTTCCGTGAGGCGCTGGTAACCGTTCCAGGAGCGCGCAGGGCATGCACTTTTGCCACATGTTCATTTACATTGGGTACGCAAATATGCAGCTTCTCAGCATCAGCCAGCCACCAAGATGCCACATATTTGCACTGTCTGTGCCAAGGGGTTAAAAATGCTCCCTTCCCCCTCCTAACATTTGTGCTGGCTAAAGATCCATTCTCTCCTGCGCTCAAAGACTCAGATCAAACGGGCGTTAGTAACAAGCAGCGTGTTCATCCGCTGGTGATCAGAGGTTGTGCAGCTCTATCATGAAGCTGGGGAAACTTGATAAAACTGTAGAAGAAGATGAAAGAAAGAGCGCACAAACCATGCACATTACCTCAATAAATAGTGACTAATTTTATTATTAAGGAAATATACTCACAAAGTGATGGTATAACAGGCATAAGTAACCATAATCCTCATAGGGTTACAGGTAAATCCAAAAGGGGGGGGGAATGAAGGCTAACGCGTTTCAAAGGGTGTTCCCTTCTTCATCAGAGCTGGGTTGAGCAGATAAAGACTTCAGTATGGCAGAGTTCCCATGGCAAGGAGACATTCAGCCACAGCTGAACTGCTGTAATACTGACACTCAGTGGCTGAATGTCTCCTTGCCATGGGAACGCTGCCATACTGAAGTCTCTATCTGCTCAACCCAGCTCTTATGAAGAAGGGAGCACCCTTCGAAACGCGTTAGCCTTCATTCCCCCCCCCCCTTTTGGATTTACCTGTAACCCTGTGTGGATTATGGTTACTTATGCCTGTTATACCATCACTTTGTGAGTATATTTCCTTAATAATAAAATTAGTCACTATTTATTGAGGTAATGCGCAAGGTTTGTGCGCTCTTTCTTTCATCTTCTTCTACATTTGTGCTGGCTAACCTGTGTAAAGATATTTTCAGCCTGCTCTGGTCCGGGAGAGGAGAGAGAGCTTGAATCCTGCATTTCCAGACAAGCGTATTTGAGTATTGTATGTGTATTTGCATGTAAATGTTTGTAAACATGCAAGGTTTTCTCTGATTGGCTAAGGAGAAGAGAAGGGTAGATGATGTCATGGACTGCAGGTCGATGAAGAAGAGGAAGCCATGTATTCATTGATAAAAATACAAGACTGCTCCTGAATGGTGGAGAAGCACTCAACCCAACTTTCTTTCATTCCGGCAGTAGAAGTTGTCCATACGTCTGCCAGAACACAGCATAGTGAATGCTGCTAATACTCCTACACTCCATTACAGTGCACTCAGTTACTGCAACGTTCTATAATGGGAATAGTTTATTTCAGCCAGCTTGGCCCAAACAAACAATTAAAAGTTAAATTAAACCTGGATTTCTACTTTAAATACAGGTGAACTTGGCCTTGGAAACAAAGTTTGCTTATGCTTCCAAATAATTCCCTTGCTTTCAAGCCCTTTCCACCCATTCTTGACATCTCTTTAGGTGGATCTAAATGCCCACGATGTGGGATGGACTTTCCAATCATGTGACCACTGTAGTTGGCTGTCACAGGTGTTACATGATCGTGAGCCCATCCTACCCATCCCGACCCATGATCATGAGCTTGTCCTGACCATGACTTCCATGCTTCCAAATAATTTCCTTGCTTTCAAGCCCTAACCACCTACAGTATTTCTGATGTCCCTTTAGGTGGGTCTAAATGCCCAGGGTGCGGGATGGACTTCACCAATCATTTGACCACTGTGGTTGGATGTCACAAGCTTCACATGATTGTGAGCCCATCCTGCCCATCCCAACCCATGATTGTGAGCTTGTACTGACCATGATTCCATGCATTCCAAATAATTCCTTTGCTTTCAAGCCCTTACCACCCAATCGTGATGTCCCTTTAGGTGGGTCTAAATGCCCAGTGTGTGTGATGGACTTCCCAATCATGTAACCACTGTGGTTGGCTGTCACATGATCGTGAACCCATCCTACCTATCCCAACCCATGATCGTGAGCTTGTCATGACCATGCCTTCCATGCTTCAAAATAATTCCCTTGTTTTCAAGCCCTTACCAACCATTCCTGATGTCCCTGTAGGTGGGTCTAAATTCCAAGGGTGCGGGATGGATTTCACAATCATGTGACCACTGTGGTTGGCTGTCACATGATCATGAGCCTATCCTACCCATCCCGACCCATGATCGTGAGCTTGTCCTGACATGACTTGAGAACAAAAGTTATCTATGTGTTAAAGCCCACCACACATATGCATCACCTGGACAACAAGAGGTTAAATAACTCAAATGCAGATGGCCTTTGAATGCAGCTTAACTTGATTTAGAGGAGTTGCATAGTTTGCGTGCCTTGAGCAGGTTTTTTGTTCTAATTCTTCCTTTTTTAATGTTCCAAGTCAAGATAATCCATGAAAACTGATTCCGTAACTGAAGAAGCTGAACTGGAGATTTGGGCATCTACAGCAGCCTACTACCACACTCATAGGCAACCTGCACTGACCGCTCAGCAGCTTACTTCCCACACAGATGACTATGATGGAACCCTTATTTTGCCAAGAACAGAACGGCCTTTGGCGCTTTGTGAATTCTACAGTTGGTGGGAGAGATGGCACAACATTATGAGGTGAGGTCACGGGGGGTCTACACGAAGCTAAGAGGTGAGATTAGATGCCGACTTTTACAACCCATTCTTCACGTACTAAAAATACCTGATCATTCATTTCCTCCAACTCCAGATGTGGAACAATATCTGTTCATCTTTCCAAGGTATAAGCAGGTATTCAACAAAACACATGCTTGAAATATTATGTTTGGCGCCAGTTACAGTATATCTGCCATAGCATTGAAGGTGGTTCTATTTTCATTTTACTCCAACATAGCGGGTTTATGACATTTTTTTTTTTACCAGTAAACTCAGAAAAGACAATAGAACACTTAACAGCCTAACATAAGTTTTAACCATTTCAGCCTCAGTTATGTACCCGTATGTGGCTAGGACTGGAGTGGTTATTCCGAGATGATATTTCCATCCTTTTTTCAGCTGACAATGGGGTGTAATGTAAAAGTGATCCTAACAGCTAATTAGCCTCTGGATCGCTTTTTCTAGCAGCGGAAGGGTCATGTTTCTAGGCTCTCCTGTCCCACTGTTCTGTCGGATGACCATAGAGATGCCCAAGGACTGGAACGTTCCCAATCATCTCTATGGTCTAAGAAACCGGAAGTAAGAAGTATTTTATCACTTACAGTCTCAGTTAATGTAAACAGGCCATTGCCGGCCTGTGAAAGTACCGTATCAAACCGATTCCCAGATCTCTCATTAAAGAGGACCAATCACTGCGCATGCTATCACAAGGGATGTAGTTCATCCCTTGTGATAGCAATAAAGTTGTTAAAAGTTGACAGTGTAAAAATAAAAAAAATTATGTACAATACATAATAATAAAAAAAAATTAAAGGGCCCCCTATCCCCTCCTGTGCAAAATCGAACACATTAGTAGTTTCAGCACGCTTATGTAAACGGCGTTCGCACCACACATGTGAGGTATCGCCGTGAATGTTATAGCGAGAGCAATAATTCTAGTGCTAGACCTCCTGCATAACTCCAAACTGGGAACCTGTAAAGGCTTTTAAAGCATTGCCCATGGAGATTTTTACCCACTTCAATACCGAGCACTTTCACCCCCTTCCTTCCAAGGCCAATTTTCAGCTTTCAGAGCTGTCACACTTTGAATGACAATTGCATGGTCATGCAACACTATACCCAAACTAAATTCCTATTCATTTTGTTCACACTTCACCACTGGGTTTTTTTTTATTTTTTGCTAAATGAACAAAAAAAGACCAAAAATTAAAAAAACAACTGCATTTTCCTTTGTTTCTGTTAAAAAAAAATGTTGCAAATAAATAATCGTTCTTCATAAATTTAGACCAAAATGTATTCTGCTACATTTATTTTATAAAAATAATCCAAATCAGTGGATATTATTCAGTCTGCAGGAAAGTTATAGAACCCACAAACTATGGTATATATCTGAAAATCGATCAGTCCTGATGTACTGATGGCCGATCTAATTTCTAGATACCAGAAAATGCTAGGACAGCACAAATACCCCCAAATGACCCTTTTTTGGAAATATATAGTGCTGTTCAAATGTGTTAAACATACAAGGTGCTTATCCCAAAATTGCAGAGCCATAAAAAACATACAGAGAAAAGAAAGGGACTTTTTAAGCACCAAAACTACAAAAAGAAAAAATGTGAAAAAACATAGTCACAATACATAAAACATAATTATGTTATATAATTTCCTTTTTTGGAAAGTAGACAGTATAAGGTATTTAGTAAGAAGCATGGCAAATTTGAAAATAAAGAAATTTGAGAAAATAGTTTTTTTTCACGATTTTTTTTTTCACATACTGTCACCAGTGCAGTACAGAGTCATCACATAACTGGTGTGGTGGTGATCAGGGACACTGACCGGTGACAATATGTAAAAAAAATTTAAATACATTTTTTCAATATTTAAATATTTTTTTTCATTTTTTTTTCTTACATACTGTGACCAGAGCAATACAGTGTTACCACAGTAACACTGTACTACTCTAGGGAGGTGGTCAGAATATTTTTAAAACACATTATGATTGCTTATAGCAGTGAATTCCACTGTTCTAAACAATCATTTTTTTCTGAATGAAATTGATTCATTCAGTGTGTTTTGTTTTGATTAGCTGTGATTGGCCACCGCTAATCACATGGTACAGATGGGCTTTGATTGTCCCAGTCTGTACCATGGGATCACTGTGACCAATTACAGCGAGCAACACAATAGTACACAATGGATGGCATGAATGAAAGCCATCCATTGTGTACAATTGTTATGTGATCTGCTGTGATTTGTTAAAGCACAGCTCATGGGTCCCGCGAGGCGCATTCTGGGGAGGACATCATATGATGTCCACCCAGAACGAGAAAGCTCCCACCTGGCCGTCATTTGACTATGGGCTGAGTGAGAAGCAGTTAAGTACTATAATTTGGGGCAGTTCCACAAGCGTGCGCAATTTTAAGGCATGACATATTGGGTATCTGTTTATTTGGTGTACCATCATCTTTTTATTTTACCAAACAATTGGGTGTTATATTAGTATTTTGTGCACTAAAATTCACTAAAGTGTATTTTTTTAAAAATGCTTTTGAAAAAAGGCTACGCAAATATTTTGTGACATAAAAAATTGCAATACACCATTTTATTTTTTAAGGCCTCTGCATAAAAAAAAATAATGTTTAGTGATTCTAAGTAATTTTCCAGCAAAAAAAAAAAGATTTTTACATGTATGACTGAAATGTAAGAATTGGCCTGGGGCTCAAGTGGTTAAAAAAGAAAGATTTTTTTTGTCCAGAAACAAAAATGAGATAATGATTTGCTTTCTGTAATACATAAATGGAGGATCTGTGACAGTCAGCGTATCCAAAAAAATTAAGAACCCCCGAGTAATAGGCTTGGATTTGTGTAATGAGCAAACCATGTTCTTCATCTTCTGAGAAAAGATCTTGATGTATTTAAAGTCAACATAATTCATGCAAAATAAAAGAAAAGAAAAAAAGGGCTTACACCCACCACCACCAGACTGCTTGAGTTTTAGACCCAGATAAAGGATTAAACAATGAAGGACATTTTTTTCCATTGTTTTTCAGGAAGCCATGACTAAAAAGCAACATAAATTAGTTTGGTTAGTTTTAGTTTGAAATGGTCATTGTTTTCTCTGAAATGGTGAAACTTGGATGTGAAATTAGTAAAAAAAAGTCCTGTGCAAAAACAAATAAAACAGAAATAAAGACAGGAAATATACACTTGAAAATTGTAGACTGTTAAAAAGAAGTAGGTGCAGGTCCGAGGCACCCCTTGGTGGTATCTACCCTCCTCTGAGCACTGTTCCTTGGTTCCAACCCCAACCAACCTCTGAGCACCATTCCTTGGTTCCCCCCCACCCACCTCTGAGCACAATTCCTTGGTTCCGCCCCTACCTACCTCCGAGCATCATTCCTTGGTTCCACCCCCACCCACCTTCGTGACCATTCCTTGGTTCCACCCTTACCAACCTCCGAGCATCATTCCTTGGTTCCACCCTTACCAACCTCCGTGCATCATTCCTTGGTTCCTCCCCTACCCACCTCCGAGCACCATTCCTTGGTTCCACCTGTACCCACCTCTGAGCACTGTTCCTTCGTTTCACCTCTACCTACCTCTGAGCACTGTTCCTTGGTTTCAGCCCTACCCACCTCCAAGCACCATTCCTTGGTTTCAGCCCTACCCACCTCCAAGCACCATTCCCTGGTTCCACCCCTACCCACCTTCGACCAGCATTCTTTGGTTCCACCTCTACCCACCTCCGAGAACTGTTCCTTGGTTTCAGCCCTACCCACCTCCAAGCACCGTTCCTTGGTTCCACCTGTACCCACCTCCGAGCACCGCTCCTTGGTTCCACCTCTACCCACCTCTGAGCACCATTCCTTGGTTTTAGCCCAACCCACCTCCGAGCACCGTTCCTTGGTTCCACCCCTACTCACCTTCGAGCACCGTTCTTCAGTTCCTCCTCTACCCACCTCCGAGAACTGTTCCTTGGTTTTGGCCCTACCCGCCTCCAAGCACCGTTCCTTGGTTCCACCTCTACCCACCTCTAAGCACCATTCCTTGGTTTCAGCCCTACCCACCTCCAAGCACTGTTCCTTGGGTCCACCCTCTACGCACGTCCCAGTACCGCCCCTTTTAGAGAAAACAGAACCAAGTATTTTGTGATGCTAATTTGTATGGAGTTTATTAGCAATGGCAAGAAAAACAGTAAAATAGACCTCCCTGTCATGCAACACTGTACCCATATGAAATTTGTATAATTTTTTCACACAAATAGAGTGGTATTTAATTGCCTCTACAGGTTGTATTGTTTGCACTACAAACACAAAAAATGCAAAAAATTTTGAAAAAAAGTTTTTCTTTGTTTCTATTATAAACTTTTGCGAACAGGTAATTTTTCTCACTGATATGCACTGATGAGATGGCACTGATAGGTGGCACTGATGGGTGGCACTGACTGACGGCACTGACTGGCGGCACTGCTGGGCACTGTTGGGGGCAATGATGGGTGGCACTGATGGGGGGCACTGCTGGGAACGGGTGGGTGGCACTGCTAGGCCCTGATGGGCACAGGTGGGTGGCACTGCTTGGCACATGTGGGCAGCACTGCTGGGCACAGGTGGGTGGCACTGATGGGCAGCACTGATGAGTGGCATTGATGGGGGGCACTGCTAGTCACTGCTGGGTGGTGCTGCTAGGAACAGGTGGGTGGCACTGCTTGGCACTTGTGGGCAGCACTGCTGGGCACAGGTGGGTGGCACTGATGGGCAGCATTGATGGAGGGTCACTGAGGGGGGGCACTGCTAGGCACTGGTGGGTGGCACTGCAGGGCACAGGTGGGTGGCACTGCTTGGCACTGATCATCAGGGCACTGATAATCTGTGCAATGATGATCAGGGGCGATCCATTTTTTTGACAATTGCCGGTTATCGGCAGCACTTTCCCCACGCTGTGACAACAACTGCATTTACCAGGTGACCTGCTGTGTCATTGGACACAGAGATCATGGAGATCGCCAGGTGCATGCTGCGGGAGGACATCATATGCCTCCCTCCCAGAACTGGACAACTGCATTGTAGCTGTCATTCGGCTATAGCGCGGCTGCCGAGTGGTTAAGTGACATTGACTCTGATGTAAGAGGGACTGCAGAAGTACACATGTCCTTGGATGCCTCCTTCCAATATCTTCCTCTGCTGTGAAGTCCTCAGACCAGACCCCAAGAAGAAGTCCCTCATGTCACGATCGCGGCGTCAGACCCCAGACCTTCTCACCAAACTCATGACCGAAGGACTAGCCAATCTAAAACCACAATGTGACGTGCGTAACAATGCCACACCCAGCTGCACCCTGCACAACGATTTTCCAGCTAACGGACCACAATCGATGTACCGGCAGCCTGGGCGATTGTTACTGGGTCAGGTTAATTACGCAATTAACCCTTCACACTGCCACCACCTCCTTCTTGTACAGAGAAAGAGGAAACTCGGCGTTATCAGCTATAACACTATAATGACTGAAATAATCGACTGCATAACAGGGTCATAACACAGGCCTGTTCTACAGAGGGTTAAACAAACAGTAGCGTTCTCTAAAGTCCTGGGTTAGCAGATCCAAGTTTCAGAGCAAGAGGGCACTTGTCTCCCCAGGTGGTATTGATGTTAAAAATGGGAGACGTCTTCAACGTCTTACACTCTTAGGTCTGACAGCCTATTTTGTAGTGCCCAGCAGGGGGTGTCTCTTAAGTCAAGGCCCAATAACCCGTTTAGGGCATGTAGTTATGGGCGGATGCCTCAACTAGAGCAAAAATCTCCCATAACTCATATTTTGCACAAGGGACAGTCCACCCGCGGGTAGATTATTATGCAGACACGTCTGAGGATTGATTAGATATGAATTATGAAATTATATACTGCACGGTTCACGAGATCTATGTTTCTGCCTTCCTATGTGTCCGAGACAAGGCAAGTGACCCATCAAACTGTTCGCCTGCTTATTGGCCATCTGAAGATATGTCTGGTTTTTATGTAAGTCTCTCATATTCCAAGATATGAGACATAGGGGAAACATGGATTTTAACAAAGGTTATCTGATTCTGTCACCTACGCTGAGTTAGGTTTATGAGGTCGGAATCTCTTTCAACTCTTGGGAAAGCTTGCCTTGTCTCTTCCGAGGTGTGAAATGGCACAGGTTCTTGGGACACTGAGGCACCTCGTGGCTCCCTGCTGGGATCTGGCCTGTGACACTTTTAACACACGCACATCTGTCACTGTGCCTCTCAGAGTGAGAGGGGGGGAAGAATGAGGGAATAACAAAAACTCTTAACAAAATGGCGGACTGCGTCAGTCTCTGGTGCGCACGTTTGTGACACCTCAGTCAGCTCCAGCAAAGTTCAGCAGAATAGACCCCTCAGCTAACAAAACTAGGACCAGCTAGGACCACAATGAGCAGCAGAGAGCACAGTTAATCTGCCCAGAAGGGCAGCCACCCTTTAGGCTGGGTTCTCCTCCTCCTGGACAAGAATGCCTCTGTTCCAAGTCTCATAGTATTTATGCTCCCTCCCAGCCACCATTTGGGCACTATCCTCCAGGGATTGTCTAGGACTGCAGAAATATTCAGCTGCACAATCTTTCAGAACCCTCCAGAAGGACAGGGGGAAGCAATCAACGCCTCAGCCAGTGAAACACAGAACAGACCGAAATTATCACATGCAACTCAACTGATTACAGTGAGCTGGTACTAAATGTACCTAACCTAACCTAGTACCTATCTATCTCAGAGGATGCTGCAGTTCTTAAAGTTCCATTTATATATAAACAATGTTCCTAACTCTAACTCCATTCACACTTGTCCAACTTTAAAAGTTGTATGATTACCAGTGCGAGGTTGGAGTGCAACTTTGATGCAACTTTGAGCATGACTTTGATCCGACTCTACACTCTCTGGCACCAAGTCGCATCAAGGTTGTCCAGGAACCTTTACAAAGTTGCATAGATCCAAATGGGTGCCATTGAGAACAATGGGCTGGGTCCCATGAAAAGTCGCACAAGTGTGAACGGAGCACAAGTGTGATTGCAGCCTAATGGGCAGCACAGTGGCTAAATGGTTGGGCAGCACAGTGGCTAAATGGCTAGCATTTCCGCCCGGCAGTACTAGGGTCGTTGGTTTGAAACCTAACCACGGCATCACCTACCTGGAGTTTGCATGTTCTCCCTGTGCCTGGGTTTCCTCCTGGTACTCTGGTTTCTTCCCACATTCCAAAGACATGCTGCTAGGTTAATTGGCTCCTGTCTAAATTGTCCCTAGTATGTGTATGTATGAATGTGAGTTAGGGACCTTAGATTGTACGCCCCTTGAGGGTTAGAGACTGATGTGAATGTACAATATATATGTAAAGCGCTGTGTAAATTGATGGTGCTATATAAGTACCTGAAAATAAATAATGCAGGCCATACATGGATCGAATTCCGAACAAATGTTCTTTAGAAAATCGGAAATTCTGTGCGTTTTGCAATACAATGGTGCCACCATTGATTTAGAACATTCAACCAACCAAGCCTTTATTTCAGCTCATGTTGTTACAGAAAAGAATTTTCGTGGCCAAGAATGATCTTTTCTTTCCAGGTCAGCTCATGCTCGTTTCTTTCTTTTCCGTTTATATTTTTCACACAATTGATCACCATTAGAGATGAGCGAAGTATTCAAAAATTCGATTCGACTGATTCGGCGAATTCGTGGAAAAATTTCGATTCGAGTCGAATATATTCGCTGTGAATTTAACTTAAAAAAGGGTGTTTCTAGGCTTCAGAGAGACTTAATATTAGTGCTGAACACTGTACCTTTAATTTAAATGCCCTTGGAGTCTGCTGGGGAAGAGAAATAATACTGTCAGGCAGTATGACATGCAGATGAGTGCCGTCGATCTTAGAATCACCGCACACTTCACTCATTTGGCCAGTCACGGGGCCAAAACCAGAGTGTGGAGCCACAGTGTGGCGGTGGAGGCAGCAGCAATGGGAGGCCATACAGCACCCTATGACAAAAATGGAAACCACCAGCAGTGTGAGGAGACCTGAAAGTGGCACATGGCAGAGTGTGGCGATAGAGACAGCAGCAATGGGAGGCCGTACAGGGACCCATGACACACTCTGGACCTGGCAGCAGCATGAGGAGGCGGTACAGGGGCCCATGGCAGATTACGGGCCTGGCAGCAGCATGAGGAGTCGGTAGGGGGGCCCATGGCAGATTACAGGCCTGGCAGCAGCAATGGGAGGCCGTACAGGGACCCATGACACAATCTGGACCTGGCAGCAGCATGGGGAGGCGGTACAGGGGCCCATGACAGATTACGGGCCTGGCAGCAGCATTTGGAGTCGGTACGGGGGCCCATGACACACTCTGGACCTGGCAGCAGCATGAGGAGGCGGTACAGGGGCGCATGACAGATTACGAGCCTGGCAGCAGCAACTTGGACAGGAGGACGTTCAGTTTCTGCACCGTCTGGTGCGTGCTCGCAAACTGTTGTCTCTTGGAAACGGATTCCAAGAAAGACTGCTGACGGAATCCGTGAAGAGGAGTAGCAGGAGAAGGAGCATCTGAACGAGCGGAATATGCCAACAAGCGACAACAGGGGCCCATGACAGATTACGGGCCTGGCAGCAGCATGAGGAGTCGGTACGGGGGCCCATGGCAGATTAGGGGCCTGGCAGCAGCTATGGGAGGCCCGTAATCTGCCAGCACCCTATGACAAAAAATGGAACCCACCAGCAGTGTGAGGAGACCTGAAAGTGGCACATGGCAGAGTGTGGCGATGGAGACAGCAGCAATGGGAGGCCGTACAGGGACCCATGAGAGACTCTGGACTTGGCAGCAGCATGAGGAGGCGGTATAGGGGCCCATGGCAGATTAGGGGCCTGGCAGCAGCTATGGGAGGCCCGTAATCTGCCAGCACCCTATGACAAAAAATGAAACACACCAGCAGTGTGAGGAGACCTGAAAGTGGCACATGTTTGGGGCATGATTCATGGCGGATTTAGTCAGTTGTGTCAGGAACTGGTGGTTTGAAATCCAGACTAATCCACGCCTGATTCATTTTCACAAACGCAGTCTCTCCACACTTTGGGTGGACAGTCGTGTCCTCCGCGGAGTTGCAATACCTCCTGCCGCACTAAACACGCGCTCCGATGCCACGCTACTGGCCGGGCATGACAGCCTTTCAAGGGCAAATTCAGCTAGTTGGGGCCAAAGGTCAAGTTTCGTTGCCCAGTAGTCAAGGGGATTGTCTACCTCGGTTGGCAGGGTGCTGTCCAAGTAGGCCTAAGCCTGTTGTTTGAGGTCCTGCTCCAGGTCCACCTGATGCTGCTGCTGCTGCTGCTGCTGCGGCTGGTTAGTAGTTTCCTCACTGCGCTGGTGAAGAAAGCTACTCATCATCGACTGCAGACTGAGGCAGCCGCTGCTGGTGGAGCTGCCACTGCTCCTACCACCCCACCCCTCCCCTGCTGCCATGGCAGCGGAACGCGAGCGCACAGGGCCCACAGTGTCTGAGGATGGACGTTGGCGCAGACAGGCAGAGACCAGCTGACTACATAGGTGGTTTTTATAGTACGTTATTTTGGCCTCCCTCTCAGCAGGTGTGAAAAAGGCCACCATTTTTGAACGGTAGCGAGGGTCCAACAAGGTGGACAGCCAAAAGTCATCCCTCTGTCTGATGGTTATTATTCGGCTGTCGCTACGCAAGCAACCGAGCATGCTATGGGCCATTTGTGCCAAGGAATGCGAGGGACTCCCTGCCTCCATCTCCACAGCATACTGCCACGGTGCGTCTGGGTCCTCTGTCTCCTCCTCCTCCTCCTCTACCAGATGCTCCTGCTCCTCCACTCCTGTCCGCTGAGTGGAAAAACCACCCATTTCACTCAATAATTCCTGAGCACCAATGTCCTCCTCTACCTCCTCCTCTTCTTCCTGTCCTGCCCCCACAGGGGTCATGTGGCGTTGAGATCTGTGCGCCACGTCTACCGCACCCTGACCAGCCATTGTTAACAGCATTTGTTCCAGGACGTGCAACAGAGGAATGACGTCGTTCATCCCATAGTCCTGGCGACTCACGAATAGCGTGGCCTCCTCAAAGGGCCTGAGCAAGCGCAGGTGTCACGCATGAGCTGCCAATGGCTGACATCTAAGTTACACAGGGAGTACCTTTATCCGCTTTTATCATCAGGAAATCGGTGATGGCCTTTCGCTGTTCGTAAAGGCGGTCTAACATATGTAGGGTTGAATTCCACCTTGTTGCAACGTCACAGCATGAGGAGTCGGTACGGGGGCCCATGGCAGATTACGTGCCTGGCAGCAGCAATGGGAGGCCCGTAATCTGCCAGCACCCTATGTCAAAAAATTCAACACACCAGCAGTGTGAGGAGACCTGAAAGTGGCACATGGCAGAGTGTGGCTATGGAGACAGCAGCAATGGGAGGCCGTACAGGGACCCATGACACACTCTGGACTTGGCAGCAGCATGAGGAGGTGGTATAGGGGCCCATGGCAGATTAGGGGCCTGGCAGCAGCAATGGGAAGCCCGTAATCTGCCAGCACCCTATGTCAAAAAATTCTACACACCAGCAGTGTGAGGAGACCTGAAAGTGGCACATGCCAGAGTGTGGCGATGGAGACAGCAGCAATGGGAGGCCGTACAGGGACCCATGAGAGACTCTGGACCTGGCAGCAGCATGAGGAGGCGGTATATAGGGGCCTATGGCAGATTAGGGGCCTGGCAGCAGCTATGGGAGGCCCGTAATCTGCCAGCACCCTATGTCAAAAATTTTACACACCAGCAGTGTGTGAGGAGACCTGAAAGTGGCACATGGCAGAGTGTGGCGATGGAGACAGCAGCAATGGGAGGCCGTACAGGGACCCATGACAGACTCTGGACCTGGCAGCAGCATGAGGAGGCGGTATATAGGGGCCTATGGCAGATTAGGGGCCTGGCAGCAGCTATGGGAGGCCCGTAATCTGCCAGCACCCTATGTCAAAAAATTCTACACACCAGCAGTGTGAGGAGACCTGAAAGTGGCACATGGCAGAGTGTGGCGATGGAGACAGCAGCAATGGGAGGCCGTACAGGGACCCATGACAGACTCTGGACCTGGCAGCAGCATGAGGAGGCGGTATATAGGGGCCTATGGCAGATTAGGGGCCTGGCAGCAGCTATAGGAGGCCCGTAATCTGCCAGCACCCTATGTCAAAAAATTCTACACACCAGCAGTGTGAGGAGACCTGAAAGTGGCACATGGCAGAGTGTGGCGATGGAGACAGCAGCAATGGGAGGCCGTACAGGGACCCATGAGAGACTCTGGACCTGGCAGCAGCATGAGGAGGCGGTATATAGGGGCCTATGGCAGATTAGGGGCCTGGCAGCAGCTATAGGAGGCCCATAATCTGCCAGCACCCTATGTCAAAAAATTCAACACACCAGCAGTGTGAGGAGACCTGAAAGTGGCACATGGCATGAGACACTGTGGACCTGGCAGCAGCATGAGGAGGCGGTATATAGGGGCCCATGGCAGATTAGGGGCCTGGCAGCAGCTATGGGAGGCCCGTAATCTGCCAGCACCCTATGTCAAAAAATTCAACACACCAGCAGTGTGTGAGGAGACCTGAAAGTGGCACATGGCAGAGTGTGGCGATGGAGACAGCAGCAATGGGAGGCCGTACAGGGACCCATGAGAGACTCTGGACCTGGCAGCAGCATGAGGAGGCGGTATATAGGGGCCTATGGCAGATTAGGGGCCTGGCAGCAGCTATGGGAGGCCCGTAATCTGCCAGTACCCTATGTCAAAAAATTCTACACACCAGCAGTGTGTGAGGAGACCTGAAAGTGGCACATGGCAGAGTGTGGCGATGGAGACAGCAGCAATGGGAGGCCGTACAGGGAACCATGAGAGACTCTGGACCTGGCAGCAGCATGAGGAGGCGGTATATAGGGGCCTATGGCAGATTAGGGGCCTGGCAGCAGCTATAGGAGGCCCGTAATCTGCCAGCACCCTATGTCAAAAAATTCTACACACCAGCAGTGTGTGAGGAGACCTGAAAGTGGCACATGGCAGAGTGTGGCGATGGAGACAGCAGCAATGGGAGGCCGTACAGGGACCCATGAGAGACTCTGGACCTGGCAGCAGCATGAGGAGGCGGTATATAGGGGCCTATGGCAGATTAGGGGCCTGGCAGCAGCTATAGGAGGCCCATAATCTGCCAGCACCCTATGTCAAAAAATTCAACACACCAGCAGTGTGAGGAGACCTGAAAGTGGCACATGGCATGAGACACTCTGGACCTGGCAGCAGCATGAGGAGGCGGTATATAGGGGCCTATGGCAGATTAGGGGCCTGGCAGCAGCTATGGGAGGCCCGTAATCTGCCAGCACCCTATGTCAAAAAATTCTACACACCAGCAGTGTGAGGAGACCTGAAAGTGGCACATGGCAGAGTGTGGCGATAGAGACAGCAGCAATGGGAGGCCGTACAGGGACCCATGAGAGACTCTGGACCTGGCAGCAGCATGAGGAGGCGGTATATAGGGGCCCATGGCAGATTAGGGGCCTGGCAGCAGCTATAGGAGGCCCATAATCTGCCAGCACCCTATGTCAAAAAATTCAACACACCAGCAGTGTGAGGAGACCTGAAAGTGGCACATGGCATGAGACACTGTGGACCTGGCAGCAGCATGAGGAGGCGGTATATAGGGGCCCATGGCAGATTAGGGGCCTGGCAGCAGCTATGGGAGGCCCGTAATCTGCCAGCACCCTATGTCAAAAAATTCAACACACCAGCAGTGTGTGAGGAGACCTGAAAGTGGCACATGGCAGAGTGTGGCGATGGAGACAGCAGCAATGGGAGGCCGTACAGGGACCCATGACAGACTCTGGACCTGGCAGCAGCATGAGGAGGCGGTATATAGGGGCCTATGGCAGATTAGAGGCCTGGCAGCAGCTATGGGAGGCCCGTAATCTGCCAGCAACCTATGTCAAAAAATTCTACACACCAGCAGTGTGAGGAGACCTGAAAGTGGCACATTTCAGAGTGTGGCGATGGAGACAGCAGCAATGGGAGGCCGTACAGGGACCCATGAGAGACTCTGGACCTGGCAGCAGCATGAGGAGGCGGTATATAGGGGCCTATGGCAGATTAGGGGCCTGGCAGCAGCTATAGGAGGCCCATAATCTGCCAGCACCCTATGTCAAAAAATTCAACACACCAGCAGTGTGAGGAGACCTGAAAGTGGCACATGGCATGAGACACTGTGGACCTGGCAGCAGCATGAGGAGGCGGTATATAGGGGCCCATGGCAGATTAGGGGCCTGGCAGCAGCTATGGGAGGCCCGTAATCTGCCAGCACCCTATGTCAAAAAATTCAACACACCAGCAGTGTGTGAGGAGACCTGAAAGTGGCACATGGCAGAGTGTGGCGATGGAGACAGCAGCAATGGGAGGCCGTACAGGGACCCATGACAGACTCTGGACCTGGCAGCAGCATGAGGAGGCGGTATATAGGGGCCTATGGCAGATTAGGGGCCTGGCAGCAGCAATGGGAGGCCCGTAATCTGCCAGCACCCTATGTCAAAAAATTCAACACACCAGCAGTGTGTGAGGAGACCTGAAAGTGGCACATGGCAGAGTGTGGCGATGGAGACAGCAGCAATGGGAGGCCGTACAGGGACCCATGAGAGACTCTGGACCTGGCAGCAGCATGAGGAGGCGGTATATAGGGGCCTATGGCAGATTAGGGGCCTGGCAGCAGCTATGGGAGGCCCGTAATCTGCCAGCACCCTATGTCAAAAAATTCTACACACCAGCAGTGTGTGAGGAGACCTGAAAGTGGCACATGGCAGAGTGTGGCGATGGAGACAGCAGCAATGGGAGGCCGTACAGGGACCCATGACAGACTCTGGACCTGGCAGCAGCATGAGGAGGCGGTATATAGGGGCCTATGGCAGATTAGGGGCCTGGCAGCAGCTATGGGTGGCCCGTAATCTGCCAGCACCCTATGTCAAAAAATTCTACACACCAGCAGTGTGAGGAGACCTGAAAGTGGCACATGGCAGAGTGTGGCGATGGAGACAGCAGCAATGGGAGGCCGTACAGGGACCCATGACAGACTCTGGACCTGGCAGCAGCATGAGGAGGCGGTATATAGGGGCCTATGGCAGATTAGGGGCCTGGCAGCAGCTATAGGAGGCCCGTAATCTGCCAGCACCCTATGTCAAAAAATTCTACACACCAGCAGTGTGAGGAGACCTGAAAGTGGCACATGGCAGAGTGTGGCGATGGAGACAGCAGCAATGGGAGGCCGTACAGGGACCCATGAGAGACTCTGGACCTGGCAGCAGCATGAGGAGGCGGTATATAGGGGCCTATGGCAGATTAGGGGCCTGGCAGCAGCTATAGGAGGCCCATAATCTGCCAGCACCCTATGTCAAAAAATTCAACACACCAGCAGTGTGAGGAGACCTGAAAGTGGCACATGGCATGAGACACTGTGGACCTGGCAGCAGCATGAGGAGGCGGTATATAGGGGCCCATGGCAGATTAGGGGCCTGGCAGCAGCTATGGGAGGCCCGTAATCTGCCAGCACCCTATGTCAAAAAATTCAACACACCAGCAGTGTGTGAGGAGACCTGAAAGTGGCACATGGCAGAGTGTGGCGATGGAGACAGCAGCAATGGGAGGCCGTACAGGGACCCATGAGAGACTCTGGACCTGGCAGCAGCATGAGGAGGCGGTATATAGGGGCCTATGGCAGATTAGGGGCCTGGCAGCAGCTATGGGAGGCCCGTAATCTGCCAGTACCCTATGTCAAAAAATTCTACACACCAGCAGTGTGTGAGGAGACCTGAAAGTGGCACATGGCAGAGTGTGGCGATGGAGACAGCAGCAATGGGAGGCCGTACAGGGAACCATGAGAGACTCTGGACCTGGCAGCAGCATGAGGAGGCGGTATATAGGGGCCTATGGCAGATTAGGGGCCTGGCAGCAGCTATAGGAGGCCCGTAATCTGCCAGCACCCTATGTCAAAAAATTCTACACACCAGCAGTGTGTGAGGAGACCTGAAAGTGGCACATGGCAGAGTGTGGCGATGGAGACAGCAGCAATGGGAGGCCGTACAGGGACCCATGAGAGACTCTGGACCTGGCAGCAGCATGAGGAGGCGGTATATAGGGGCCTATGGCAGATTAGGGGCCTGGCAGCAGCTATGGGAGGCCCGTAATCTGCCAGCACCCTATGTCAAAAAATTCTACACACCAGCAGTGTGAGGAGACCTGAAAGTGGCACATGGCAGAGTGTGGCGATAGAGACAGCAGCAATGGGAGGCCGTACAGGGACCCATGAGAGACTCTGGACCTGGCAGCAGCATGAGGAGGCGGTATATAGGGGCCCATGGCAGATTAGGGGCCTGGCAGCAGCTATAGGAGGCCCATAATCTGCCAGCACCCTATGTCAAAAAATTCAACACACCAGCAGTGTGAGGAGACCTGAAAGTGGCACATGGCATGAGACACTGTGGACCTGGCAGCAGCATGAGGAGGCGGTATATAGGGGCCCATGGCAGATTAGGGGCCTGGCAGCAGCTATGGGAGGCCCGTAATCTGCCAGCACCCTATGTCAAAAAATTCAACACACCAGCAGTGTGTGAGGAGACCTGAAAGTGGCACATGGCAGAGTGTGGCGATGGAGACAGCAGCAATGGGAGGCCGTACAGGGACCCATGACAGACTCTGGACCTGGCAGCAGCATGAGGAGGCGGTATATAGGGGCCTATGGCAGATTAGAGGCCTGGCAGCAGCTATGGGAGGCCCGTAATCTGCCAGCACCCTATGTCAAAAAATTCTACACACCAGCAGTGTGAGGAGACCTGAAAGTGGCACATTTCAGAGTGTGGCGATGGAGACAGCAGCAATGGGAGGCCGTACAGGGACCCATGAGAGACTCTGGACCTGGCAGCAGCATGAGGAGGCGGTATATAGGGGCCTATGGCAGATTAGGGGCCTGGCAGCAGCTATAGGAGGCCCATAATCTGCCAGCACCCTATGTCAAAAAATTCAACACACCAGCAGTGTGAGGAGACCTGAAAGTGGCACATGGCATGAGACACTGTGGACCTGGCAGCAGCATGAGGAGGCGGTATATAGGGGCCCATGGCAGATTAGGGGCCTGGCAGCAGCTATGGGAGGCCCGTAATCTGCCAGCACCCTATGTCAAAAAATTCAACACACCAGCAGTGTGTGAGGAGACCTGAAAGTGGCACATGGCAGAGTGTGGCGATGGAGACAGCAGCAATGGGAGGCCGTACAGGGACCCATGACAGACTCTGGACCTGGCAGCAGCATGAGGAGGCGGTATATAGGGGCCTATGGCAGATTAGGGGCCTGGCAGCAGCAATGGGAGGCCCGTAATCTGCCAGCACCCTATGTCAAAAAATTCAACACACCAGCAGTGTGTGAGGAGACCTGAAAGTGGCACATGGCAGAGTGTGGCGATGGAGACAGCAGCAATGGGAGGCCGTACAGGGACCCATGAGAGACTCTGGACCTGGCAGCAGCATGAGGAGGCGGTATATAGGGGCCTATGGCAGATTAGGGGCCTGGCAGCAGCTATGGGAGGCCCGTAATCTGCCAGCACCCTATGTCAAAAAATTCTACACACCAGCAGTGTGTGAGGAGACCTGAAAGTGGCACATGGCAGAGTGTGGCGATGGAGACAGCAGCAATGGGAGGCCGTACAGGGACCCATGAGAGACTCTGGACCTGGCAGCAGCATGAGGAGGCGGTATATAGGGGCCTATGGCAGATTAGGGGCCTGGCAGCAGCTATGGGAGGCCCGTAATCTGCCAGCACCCTATGTCAAAAAATTCTACACACCAGCAGTGTGTGAGGAGACCTGAAAGTGGCACATGGCAGAGTGTGGCGATGGAGACAGCAGCAATGGGAGGCCGTACAGGGACCCATGAGAGACTCTGGACCTGGCAGCAGCATGAGGAGGCGGTATATAGGGGCCCATGGCAGATTAGGGGCCTGGCAGCAGCAATGGGAGGCCCGTAATCTGCCAACACCCTATGTCAAAAAATTCTACACACCAGCAGTGTGTGAGGAGACCTGAAAGTGGCACATGGCAGAGTGTGGCGATGGAGACAGCAGCAATGGGAGGCCGTACAGGGACCCATGAGAGACTCTGGACCTGGCAGCAGCATGAGGAGGCGGTATATAGGGGCCTATGGCAGATTAGGGGCCTGGCAGCAGCTATGGGAGGCCCGTAATCTGCCAGCACCCTATGTCAAAAAATTCTACACACCAGCAGTGTGTGAGGAGACCTCAAAGTGGCACATGTTTGAGGCATGATTCATGGCGGATTTAGTCAGTTGTGTCAGGAACTGATGGTTTGAAATCCAGACTAATCCACGCCTGATTCATTTTCACAAACGTGAGTCTCTCCACACTTTGGGTGGACAGTCGTGTCCTCCGCGGAGTTACAATACCTCCTGCCGCACTAAACACGCGCTCCGATGCCACGCTACTGGCCGGGCATGACAGCCTTTCAAGGGCAAATTCAGCTAGTTGGGGCCAAAGGTCAAGTTTCGTTGACCAGTAGCCAAGGGGATTGTCTACCTCGGTTGGCAGGGTGCTGTCCAAGTAGGCCCAAGCCTGTTGTTTGAGGTCCTGCTCCAGGTCCACCTGATGCTGCTGCTGCTGCTGCTGCGGCTGGTTAGTAGTTTCCTCACTGCGCTGGTGAAGAAAGCTACTCATCATCGACTGCAGACTGAGGCAGCCGCTGCTGGTGGAGCTGCCACTGCTCCTACCACCCCACCCCTCCCCTGCTGCCATGGCAGCGGAACGCGAGCGCACAGGGCCCACAGTGTCTGAGGATGGACGTTGGCGCACAAAGGCAGAGACCAACTGACTACATAGGTGGTTTTTATAGTACGTTATTTTGGCCTCCCTCTCAGCAGGTGTGAAAAAGACCACCATTTTGGAACGGTAGCGAGGGTCCAACAAGGTGGACAGCCAAAAGTCATCCCTCTGTCTGATGGTTATTATTCGGCTGTCGCTACGCAAGCAACCGAGCATGCTATGGGCCATTTGTGACAAGGAATGCGAGGGACTCCCTGCCTCCATCTCCACAGCATACTGCCACGGTGCGTCTGGGTCCTCTGTCTCCTCCTCCTCCTCCTCTACCAGATGCTCCTGCTCCTCCACTCCTGTCCGCTGAGTGGAAAAAACACCCATTTCACTCAATAATTCCTGAGCACAAATGTCCTCCTCTACCTCCTCCTCTTCTTCCTGTCCTGCCCCCACAGGGGTCATGTGGCGTTGAGATCTGTGCGCCACGTCTACCGCACCCTGACCAGCCATTGTTAACAGCATTTGTTCAAGGACGTGCAACAGAGGAATGACGTCGTTCATCCCATAGTCCTGCCGACTCACGAATAGCGTGGCCTCCTCAAAGGGCCTGAGCAAGCGGCAGGTGTCACGCATGAGCTGCCAATGGCTGACATCTAAGTTACACAGGGGAGTACCTTTATCCGCTTGTAACATCAGGAAATCGGTGATGGCCTTTCGCTGTTCGTAAAGGCGGTCTAACATGTGTAGGGTTGAATTCCACCTTGTTGCAACGTCGCAGATCAGGCGATGCTGTGGAATTCCGTTCTGCCGCTGCAGCTCAAGGAGGGTGTGCTTTGCGGTGTAGGAATGGCTGAAATGCATGCAAAGTTCACGTGACATTTTAAGGATGTCTTGCAGTGGGATGGTGGATTTTAGGAACCGCTTGACAACCAGATTGAACACGTGAGCCATGCATGGCGCATGGCACAACCTTCCTTGACGCAGAGCAGACACCATGTTCTTTCCGTTGTCGGTCAACATGGTTCCGATTTTCAGTTTGCGCGGAGACAGCCATCTGTCGATTTCTCTGTTCATTACACTCAGAAGTTCCTCCCCTGTGTGACTACGTTCGCCAAGGCATACCAGGTGCAGAACAGCGTGACACCGTTGCGCCCTGCACATGTGATATGCCGGTCGGGTAATGGGACTTGGCACGGGGGTGGCGGCTGAGGACACGGCGGAAGAAGAGGTGGTAGAGGCGGACATCTTTGCCGGACCAAGGACGTGCAAACGTGGAGGCAAAAGCGGCGTGACCTGTCCAAGTTGCTGGTGCGGCTGTGACGGCACCACGTTCACCCAGTGGGCCGTAAATGACATGTACTGTCCCTGACCATAGTTACAGCTCCACACGTCGGCGCTGCCGTGCACTTTGGCAGAGACCGACATGCTCAAAGACTGGCCCACCATGTCTTCTACATGTGAATGCAGGGCTGGCACTGCCTTTTTGGCGAAGAAATGACGGCTTGGCACTCTCCACCGCGGCGCGGCACAAGCCATCATTTCTCTGAAAGGTGCTGAGTCCACCACTTGGAAAGGGAGGGACTGCAGCACCAGCAACTTGGACAGGAGGACGTTCAGCTTTTGCACCGTCGGGTGCGTGCTCGCAAACTGTTGTCTCTTGGAAACGGATTCCAAGAAAGACTGCTGACGGAATCCGTGAAGAGGAGTAGCAGGAGAAGGAGCATCTGAACGAGCGGAAGATGCCAACGAGCGACAACTCCCCTCAGCAGAGGTGTTGGAGCCTTGACTGGCTGATGGAGGGCGATTGACGTCGGGTGACGGAGCAAGTAACGGAGCGGGTGATGGAGCGGGGGCTGGGGCGGGCAGAACCGCCGTATCTTTATCACGGTTTTCCCAGGCCACCAAATGGCGACGCTGCATATGCTGCCGCAACGCTGTAGTCCCAACATGGGCCCCCTGGCCACGCTTGACTTTCTGGCCACATAGTCGACATACGGCTACGTTTACTTCCTCGGGCGGCTCGACGAAAAATTGCCACACCGCCGAGTAGGAAACTTTGCCCCCGATACTCCTCACTGGCTGACTGCTGCTTCCTCCGTGCACACCGGCACCACTACTGGCCGTGGTGGTAGGCTGCAGTGGAGCTGGTGCTCTACTCCGTGGCCGTTTGGCTCCACTGACACTGCTTCCACTGACACTGCTGCGACCCTGCTGCTGTCTCCTGGGCAACCCACCGACTGTTTCGCTCACTGCCAAGCTGCCACCCTCTTCTCCTGATGATGCGGAAGAAATTGCCTGATGACGACGAGGCTGCCAAGTGCGATCAACCTCCTCATCATCAAGTAGGGTCTCCGCCTCACTACTAGCCCCCTCGGCTGCGTCTGGGTCAGGAGACAGACCTGTCTCTAGACCGGCTACCGGGCCACTCTCCTCGCCACTACTTCTTCGCCTAGCTGCTGAAAAGGCGGATGTCTCCCCCCGTTCCTGACCGCCCTCTGTTAGCTCTTCCTCACTGTACAGTGGGGCTGAGCCCACAGCATGCGATACTTCGCTTGGTGAGGGAACACCAAAGGACAGGGGCAGGTAGAGGACACGTGATTTCAGTGGGCTTGGTCCCGGGCCATGCCAACTAACGGTTGTGTCTGACGTACCCACCGACCGTTGGCTGTAGGTGTCAGAGGTGACCTGGGAAGAGGAAGACGACCGAGCCAACCAATCGATGACGGCAGGGTTGTCGGTGGAGACACGACCGCTGGATGACACCGGGAGCACTGGCCTCTGGCTGCGAATAGTGCTGCCTCGACCCCTTCCTCTGCTGCCACGTCTGCTCGCTCCTAAAACATTGCCTCCTCTGCCACTCCTCTGCATGTTGTCTGACATACTCTTTAATTAAACGATTATGTGTCCCTGAGTAACAATTCTGTGTCCCTGAGTAACAATTCTGTGTCTGTGCGAGTAACAATTCTGTGGCCCTAAGTAACAGTTCTGTGGCCCTCAGTAACAATTCTGTGTCCCTGATTAACGTTTCTGTGGCCCCAAGTAACAGTTCTGTGGCCCTCAGTAACAATTCTGTGTCTGTGCGAGTAACAATTCTGTGTCTGTGCGAGAAACAATTCTGTGGCCCTAAGTAACAGTTCTGTGGCCCTCAGTAACAGTTCTGTTTCCCTGAGTAACAATTCTGTGTCTGTGCGAGTAAGAATTCTGTGTCTGTGCGAGTAACAATTCTGTGGCCCTAAGTAACAGTTCTGTGGCCCTCAGTAACAGTTCTGTGTCCCTGAGTAACAATTCTGTGTCTGTGCGAGTAACAATTCTGTGTCTGTGCGAGTAACAATTCTGTCTGTGCGAGTAACAATTCTGTGGCCCTAAGTAACGGTTCTGTGGCCCTCAGTAACAGTTCTGTGTCCCTGTGTAACAATTCTGTGTCTGTGCGAGTAACAATTCTGTGGCCCTAAGTAACAGTTCTGTGGCCCTCAGTAACAATTCTGTGTCCCTGATTAACGTTTCTGTGGCCCCAAGTAACAGTTCTGTGGCCCTCAGTAACAATTCTGTGTCTGTGCGAGTAACAATTCTGTGTCTGTGCGAGTAACAATTCTGTGGCCCTAAGTAACGGTTCTGTGGCCCTCAGTAACAGTTCTGTGTCCCTGTGTAACAATTCTGTGTCTGTGCGAGTAACAATTCTGTGGCCCTAGGTAACAGTTCTGTGGTCCTCAGTAACAATTCTGTGTCTGTGCGAGTAACAATTCTGTGGCCCTAAGTAACAGTTCTGTGGCCCTCAGTAACAATTCTGTGTCTGGCCCTGAGTAACAATTCTGTGGTCCTAACTAAAGTTTCTGTGGCCCTAAGTAACAATTCTCTGGCACTCAGTAACAATTCTGTCTGTCCCTGAGTAACAATTCTGTGGCCCTAATGTTTCTGTGGCCCTAAGTAACAATTATCTGGCACTCAGTAACAATTCTGTCTGTCCCTGAGTAACAATTCTCTGGCACTCAGTAACAATTCTGTCTGTCCCTGAGTAAAAATTCTGTGGCCCTAAGTAAAGTTTCTGTGGCCGTGAGTAACAATTCTCTGGCACTCCGTAACAATTCTGTCTGTCCCTGAGTAACAATTCTCTGGCACTCAGTAACAATTCTGTCTGTCCCTGAGTAAAAATTCTGTGGCCCTAAGTAAAGTTTCTGTGGCCCTGAGTAACAATTCTCTGGCACTCCGTAACAATTCTGTCTGTCCCTGAGTAACAATTCTCTGGCACTCAGTAACAATTCTGTCTGTCCCTGAGTAAAAATTCTGTGGCCCTAATTAAAGTTTCTGTGGCCCTAAGTAACAATTCTCTGGCACTCAGTAACAATTCTGTCTGTCCCTGAGTAACAATTCTCTGGCACTCCGTAACAATTCTGTCTGTCCCTGAGTAACAATTCTCTGGCACTCAGTAACAATTCTGTCTGTCCCTGAGTAAAAATTCTGTGGCCCTAAGTAAAGTTTCTGTGGCCCTGAGTAACAATTCTCTGGCACTCCGTAACAATTCTGTCTGTCCCTGAGTATGAATTCTGTGGCCCTAACTAGCGTTTCTTTGTCCCTAAGTAACAGTTCTGTGGCCCTGAGTAACAATTCTGTGTCTGTGCGAGTAACAATTCTGTGGCCCTAAGTAACAGTTCTGTGGCCCTCAGTAACAGTTCTGTGTCTGTGCGAGTAACAATTCTGTGTCTGTGCGAGTAACAATTCTGTGGCCCTAAGTAAAGTTTCTGTGGCCCTCAGTAACAGTTCTGTGTCTGTGCGAGTAACAATTCTGTGTCTGTGCGAGTAACAATTCTGTGGCCCTAAGTAAAGTTTCTGTGGCCCTAAGTAACAATTCTCTGGCACTCAGTAACAATTCTGTCTGTCCCTGAGTAACAATTCTCTGGCACTCAGTAACAATTCTGTCTGTCCCTGAGTAAAAATTCTGTGGCCCTAAGTAAAGTTTCTGTGGCCCTGAGTAACAATTCTCTGGCACTCCGTAACAATTCTGTCTGTCCCTGAGTAACAATTCTCTGGCACTCAGTAACAATTCTGTCTGTCCCTGAGTAAAAATTCTGTGGCCCTAAGTAAAGTTTCTGTGGCCCTGAGTAACAATTCTCTGGCACTCCGTAACAATTCTGTCTGTCCCTGAGTATGAATTCTGTGGCCCTAACTAGCGTTTCTTTGTCCCTAAGTAACAGTTCTGTGGCCCTGAGTAACAATTCTGTGTCTGTGCGAGTAACAATTCTGTGGCCCTAAGTAACAGTTCTGTGGCCCTCAGTAACAGTTCTGTGTCTGTGCGAGTAACAATTCTGTGTCTGTGCGAGTAACAATTCTGTGGCCCTAAGTAACAGTTCTGTGGCCTTCAGTAACAATTCTGTGTCTGTGCGAGTAACAATTCTGTCTGTCCCTGAGTAAAAATTCTGTGGCCCTAAGTAAAGTTTCTGTGGCCCTGAGTAACAATTCTCTGGCACTCCGTAACAATTCTGTCTGTCCCTGAGTAACAATTCTCTGGCACTCAGTAACAATTCTGTCTGTCCCTGAGTAAAAATTCTGTGGCCCTAAGTAAAGTTTCTGTGGCCCTGAGTAACAATTCTCTGGCACTCCGTAACAATTCTGTCTGTCCCTGAGTATGAATTCTGTGGCCCTAACTAGCGTTTCTTTGTCCCTAAGTAACAGTTCTGTGGCCCTGAGTAACAATTCTGTGTCTGTGCGAGTAACAATTCTGTGGCCCTAAGTAACAGTTCTGTGGCCCTCAGTAACAGTTCTGTGTCTGTGCGAGTAACAATTCTGTGTCTGTGCGAGTAACAATTCTGTGGCCCTAAGTAACAGTTCTGTGGCCTTCAGTAACAATTCTGTGTCTGTGCGAGTAACAATTCTGTCTGTCCCTGAGTAAAAATTCTGTGGCCCTAAGTAAAGTTTCTGTGGCCCTGAGTAACAATTCTCTGGCACTCCGTAACAATTCTGTCTGTCCCTGAGTAACAATTCTCTGGCACTCAGTAACAATTCTGTCTGTCCCTGAGTAAAAATTCTGTGGCCCTAAGTAAAGTTTCTGTGGCCCTGAGTAACAATTCTCTGGCACTCCGTAACAATTCTGTCTGTCCCTGAGTATGAATTCTGTGGCCCTAACTAGCGTTTCTTTGTCCCTAAGTAACAGTTCTGTGGCCCTGAGTAACAATTCTGTGTCTGTGCGAGTAACAATTCTGTGGCCCTAAGTAACAGTTCTGTGGCCCTCAGTAACAGTTCTGTGTCTGTGCGAGTAACAATTCTGTGTCTGTGCGAGTAACAATTCTGTGGCCCTAAGTAACAGTTCTGTGGCCTTCAGTAACAATTCTGTGTCTGTGCGAGTAACAATTCTGTGTCTGTGCGAGTAACAATTCTGTGGCCCTAAGTAAAGTTTCTGTGGCCCTAAGTAACAATTCTCTGGCACTCAGTAACAATTCTGTCTGTCCCTGAGTAACAATTCTCTGGCACTCAGTAACAATTCTGTCTGTCCCTGAGTAACAATTCTCTGGCACTCAGTAACAATTCTGTCTGTCCCTGAGTAAAAATTCTGTGGCCCTAAGTAAAGTTTCTGTGGCCTTGAGTAACAATTCTCTGGCACTCCGTAACAATTCTGTCTGTCCCTGAGTAACAATTCTCTGGCACTCAGTAACAATTCTGTCTGTCCCTGAGTAAAAATTCTGTGGCCCTAAGTAAAGTTTCTGTGGCCCTGAGTAACAATTCTCTGGCACTCCGTAACAATTCTGTCTGTCCCTGAGTAACAATTCTCTGGCACTCAGTAACAATTCTGTCTGTCCCTGAGTAAAAATTCTGTGGCCCTAAGTAAAGTTTCTGTGGCCCAGAGTAACAATTCTCTGGCACTCCGTAACAATTCTGTCTGTCCCTGAGTATGAATTCTGTGGCCCTAACTAGCGTTTCTTTGTCCCTAAGTAACAGTTCTGTGGCCCTGAGTAACAATTCTGTGTCTGTGCGAGTAACAATTCTGTGGCCCTAAGTAACAGTTCTGTGGCCCTCAGTAACAGTTCTGTGTCTGTGCGAGTAACAATTCTGTGTCTGTGCGAGTAACAATTCTGTGGCCCTAAGTAACAGTTCTGTGGCCTTCAGTAACAATTCTGTGTCTGTGCGAGTAACAATTCTGTGTCTGTGCGAGTAACAATTCTGTGGCCCTAAGTAAAGTTTCTGTGGCCCTAAGTAACAATTCTCTGGCACTCAGTAACAATTCTGTCTGTCCCTGAGTAACAATTCTCTGGCACTCAGTAACAATTCTGTCTGTCCCTGAGTAAAAATTCTGTGGCCCTAAGTAAAGTTTCTGAGGCCCTGAGTAACAATTCTCTGGCACTCAGTAACAATTCTGTCTGTCCCTGAGTAACAATTCTCTGGCACTCAGTAACAATTCTGTCTGTCCCTGAGTAAAAATTCTGTGGCCCTAATTAAAGTTTCTGTGGCCCTAAGTAACAATTCTCTGGCACTCAGTAACAATTCTGTCTGTCCCTGAGTAACAATTCTCTGGCACTCAGTAACAATTCTGTCTGTCCCTGAGTAAAAATTCTGTGGCCCTAATAACGTTTCTGTGGCCCTAAGTAACAATTCTCTGGCACTGAGTAACAATTCTGTCTGTCCCTGATTATGAATTCTGTGGCCCTAACTAGCGTTTCTTTGTCCCTAAATAACGATTCTGTGGCCCTCATTAACAAGTCTGTGTCCCTGAGTAATGGTTCTCTGTCCCTAAGTAACTTTTCTCTGTCCCCAATTATCGTTTCTGTGGCCCTAACTCTGTCCCTGTCCCTAGTACAGAGCGGTCTGCCTCTGTTCAATAACTGCAGGCAAATGAAGAATTCCAAAATGGCCGCTATTTATAGCTCGACCATTACACAGTGCTGGCTGGCTGGCTGCTGATTGGCTGATGCGATCACATGTAGTTGAGGAATGCATTATGGGTCAGCGCGCCTTGTCTGCGCGCCTTCCCAGACATCCCCGCTCCGTCGCCGCACGTCAGCCGCCATTTTCTGAAAAATTTCGATTCGCGCGTCCGAATTAGGCTATTTTTCGGATTCGGCACGAATCGAAATTTTTCCGATATTCGATTCGAATTCCACTTCGGATACTTCGATTCGCTCATCTCTAATCACCATCATTGATTTGAAATTAGTTAGTTTTTCAAAAAATTTCCAGCATGCCTGATTACTCAAATTCGATGGTCACATGAAAATCGGCCGTTTCTGAGACCCACTAATGGTGCGAAATTCGAATGAAAATTCTTAGAAAAGATTCTTGAAAGAAAATCCTTTCGGAATTCGATCCGTGTATGGCCGGCTTTAGAATAACTTTGATACTAACTGTAACCCTTATGTAGGTCATACATGGGTTGAGTTCTAAACAAATTTTCTTTAGAAAATCAGAAATTTTGTGTGTTTTGTAATCCGATGGTGCCACCATTTATTTGTAATTCAACCAATCGAGCCTTTAATTTCACCTCATGTTGCTAGAGAAAAGAATTTTCGTGACCAAGAATTTTATTTTCTTTCCAGGTCACAGCTCATGCTCATTTCTTTTTCGTTTATATTTCACAAATGATTCTCCCATCATTGATTAGAAATTCGTTCATTTTTCAAAAACTTTCCAACATGTCAGATCACTCAAATTTGATGGTCACTCGAAAACCGGCCATTGTTGTGGCCCAATAATGGTGCGAAATTAGAGCGAAAATTCTTAGAAAAGATTTTTGAAAGAAAATTCTTTCGGAATTTGACCCTTGTATGGCTGGCTAAAATCTTACTTTTGGGAAATTATTTTTTAACAAAGACTTTGGGGTTGATTTAATAAAGGCACCTCATTCACTAAGCTCTGGGGAAAATTTCCCTCAAAGTGCAACTTCCCTTGTAAAATGAACAGTCTATTTGATGTCCTGTTTAGTATGTTGGCTCTGTAAATCACCAATTTAGCAGCACTGATATTGATTGGTGGGTTTGTTAATAAACTGACAAGGCTTTGTTTATAAAAAAAAAGTGCGCCCATAAAAAAAAACAAAGCCGCCTTCATTTCATTTTCCCCATTGAGTCAAATGTATTTTATGAAAATGGCAAACTAGCAAAAATCAAAATTTTTAACGAAAGCAAAGAAACTTTTGTCCATGAATAATCAAGCATAATACAGGCCATAGACGGGTCGAAAACTGGCCATTTTTTTTTAAAAAAAAAAGAAAAATCGGTCGTTCAATAGGCCGACGTTACCACCAACGGTAAAAAAATCGTCTGATTTTCGTCCCGTAAACGGCCGGCATTTAATTACTTCTGTCCCTGCAGAGAGCTATTATATTTGACATGGAAAAGTATTGCGTTTGCAACAATGTATCTATTTGTATCCATTTTGGATACAGAGGTTTTTATTCAGATACAAATGGATACATTGTTGCAACCGCAATACTTTTTCATATCGAATATAATAGCGGACTGGAATTCTTATTCTTTTTCTTCTTCTTCTTTTCTTTTGTTTTTCTACTTCTTCTTCTTTTCTTCTTCTTCTTTTCTTCTTTTTTTTTTCTTCTTCTTTTATCTTCTTCTTCTTTTTTTCTTCCTCTTTTCCTTCTTCTTTTTCTTCTTCTTCTTTTTCTTCTTCCTCTTTTCCTTCTTTTTCTTCTTCTTCTTTTTCTTCTTCATCTTCTGTCTTTTTCTTCTTTCTTCTTTTTCTTCTTCTTTTTCTTCTTCTTGCAGGTCACGGCTCATGCGCAGATTTTTTATCGGTAAAAAGATCGGCCGATTTGCCCATCATTGCCGGGAAAATCGGCCAATCGGCCAATTTTTTTCCAACTTCACCGATAAAAAAAATGTGCCAAAATCACAAAAAATGGTTGACCAATTAACCCACTAACGGTGCGAAAATCGGCCGATTTTGTTTTTCAGCTGAAAGATCGGCCGATTTTCGACCCGTCTATGGCCTGCATTAGACTTAGAATTGGCTTACATTTGGAGCTGATTGAAGAACAAAAAGAAACGATTTGCACACCTGCCCGTAAATAAGAAAAATGTTTGTTTTTTTTTTAATTGTGATGGAAGTGAAATATGCACCTTCTGCTATTAGAAGGCACTACTCAAAATTTCCAGGGTGCATTTTCTAATTAATGTGCATTAAGTCTCCAGCATTTTCAAGGACTTATAAGTTCTTCGCTAACACTTGAATCAGTCAATCCCAGAGATGTTCATAATTATCCTTCAGCAGTTGCACAGATACAGTATATTGTTTAATTCCTTTTTTTTATTTTTAATTATCAATTGTTCTGTATCTCAGAAGCCTCAATTCCTTCTTTTGGGATCATACACTTGGAATGACATACTGGAATTTGTCATAGGCATATACACTATATTGCCAATGGTATTGGTCGGCCTGCCTTTACACACACATGAACTTTAATGGCATCCCAGTCTTAGTCTGTAGGGTTCAATATTGAGTTGGCCCGCCCTTTGCAGCTATAACAGCTTCAACTCTTCTGGGAAGGCCATCCACAAGGTTTAGGAGGGTGTCTATGGGAAGGTTTGACCATTCTTCCAGGAGCACATTTGTGAGGTCAGGCACTGATGTCAGACGAGAAGGCCTGGCTTACAGTCTCCGTTCTAATTCATCCCAAAGGTGTTCTATGGGGTTGAGGTCAGGACTCTGTGCAGGCCAGTCAAGTTCCTCCACCCCAAACTGGCTCATCCATGTCTTTATGGACCTTGCTTTGTGCACTGGTGCGCAGTCATGTTGGAACAGGAAGGGACCATCCCCAAACTCTTCCCACAAAGTTGAGTGCATGAAATTGTCCAAAATGTCTTGGTATGTTGACGCCTTAAGAGTTCCCTTCACTGGAACTAGGGGGCCAAGCCCAACCCCTGAAAAACAACCCCACACCATAATCCCCCTCCACCAAACTTTTCACTTGGCACAATGCAGTCAGGCAAGTACCGTTCTGGCAACCGTCAAACCCAGACATGTCCATCGGATTGCCAGACAGAGACGCGTGATTGGTCACTCCAGAGAACACGCCTCCACAGCTCTATAGTCCAGTGGCGGCGTGCTTTACACCACGGCATCTGAAACTTTGCATTGCACTTGGTGATGTAAGGCTTGGATGCTTTTTTCACTTTCTGTAAAATGAATAATTAATAAAATTCAAAGAAAATATTCTAAATTTTTCTCAGAGACACTACAAAAAAAAGGTATTTAAAAAAAAATTATTAAAAGTAAAAACCTAAAACAATTATATTTTTCTTGTTTTCTTTTTTTTTTTAGAGTATTTAAAGCTTTGATTTGAGCATTTTGAATTTGTGTTTTTTTATTATTTTTATTTTTATTATTTTTTGTTCATTATTTATGAACTGTTCTTTACCATTTTTATTTTACTTTTTCACTGTCTGTTTTTTCTTTCTGTAAAATAAATAAATACAATTCAAAGTAAATATTCTTAATTTTGCTCAATGAGCCATTTCTAAAAAAAGATATTAAAACAAACTTTTTTAAAAATTATTAAAATAAAAAAAATACAAATATATATTTTTCCTTTTTTCTCTATTTATTTACAGAGTATGTAAAGCTTTGAGTATTTTGAATTCGTGTTTTTTTAAATAATTTTTTGTTTTTATTATTTTTTTCATCATTTCTGTGCTGTTCTTTACCATTTCTATTTTACTTTTTTCACTGTCTGTTTTTTTATTTCTGTAAAATAAACAAATAAAATTCAATGCAAATATTCTCAATTTTGCTCACCAAGCCACTCTGGAAGAAAGTTATTTTTTTTTAAAAAGTTATAAAAACTATTAAAATTAAAAAATAAGAATATATATTTTTCTTTTTTTTCTCTATTTATTTTTAGAGTATGTAAAGCTTTGTGCATTTTGAATTTGTCTTTTTTTAATCTTTTTTTGTTTTTATTATTTTTTTCATCATTTCTGTGCTGTTCTTTACCATTTCTATTTTACTTTTTTCACCTTCTGTTTTTTTATTTCTGTAAAATAAATAAAATTCAATACAAATATTCTCAATTTTGCTCACGAAGCCACTCTGGAAGAAAGTTAGTTAAAAAAAAAAAAATTATTAAAATTAAAAAATAAGAATATATATTTTTCTTTTTTTTCTCTATTTATTTTTACAGAGTATGTAAAGCGTTGCGCATTTTGAATTTGTCTTTTTTTGTTTTTATTATTTTTTTCATCATTTCTGTGCTGTTCTTTACCACTTCTATTTCACTTTTTTCACTGTCTGTTTTTTTTATTTCTGTAAAATAAATAAATACAATTCAATATAAATATTCTAGCTTTGCCACTCTGAAAGTTATTTTTAAAAAAAGTTATAAAAATTATTAAAATTAAAAAATAAGAATATATATTTTTCTTTTTCAATGCAAATATTCTCACTTTACCACTCTGAAAGAAAGTTATTTTTTAAAAAAGGTATAAAAATTATTAAAATTAAAAAATAAGAATATATATTTTTCTTTTTCAATGCAAATATTCTTACTTTACCACTCTGAAAAAAAGTTATTTTTAAAAACAGTTATAAAAATTATTAAAATTAAAAAATAAGAATATATATTTTTCTTTTTCAATGCAAATATTCTCACTTTACCACTGTGAAAGAAAGTATTTTTAAAAAATGTTATAAAAATTATTAAAATTAAAAAATAAGAATATATATTTTTCTTTTTTTTTCTCTATTTATTCTTACAGAGTATGTAAAGTTTTGAGCATTTTGAATTTGTGTTTTTTTTTATCATTTATGTTTTTATTATTCATTTTTTTTTCATTATTTTATGTGCTGTTCTTTGCCATCCTTATGTTAATTTTTTCACCGTCTGTTCTTTCTTTAAATAAATAAAATTAATTTTTTTCATCGACTTCTGTACTATCTATGGAATTTCTAAAAACTCTAATAAAAACCTATTGAACACAAAAATAAAATTCGATAGGCTAAAGGGAGGAGTGTTTTTTTTGGGGGCATAGTAAAAGGTCCAGGGGATGATAGTTGCCGGGAGACAGCTCCAAAGCTTGGGTGAGTATAGCAGCCGGTGCTCTGCTTTTGCTTTTAGGAGCTGCTGGGGCATTTAGCTTTTGTTTAAAATCGAATTGCGCATTAACGTGTTAATGTAATTTTAAAGTAATTTTCAATATTTAAAAAAAATAATCTATAGTTTTCCTTAAAATATTACCTTCTGACCCTGCCATGAAGGACCTTTTGTCCCCCAGTTATTTTTCTCTCTTCTTACCCTGTTACATAAGTGAATACTGTAAGTAGCCGTTCTGATGATCGTTGCACAGGTACGTTCCTGTAGGTAGGTAGGTCAGGAAACCCATCCAAAATAATGAAATGCTTCACGTGTAAATAGACAAGGAGTTGCTGCCTAAGAAGCTGCAAAAATATCGGCAGCGCTGAGATGTAAAATGAATGAAAAAATAAAAAATAAATAACAGAAGGAAATAACAAGTACTTTGTTAAAAATAAAATGCAGTTCTCAAAATAAATGTCAGCCAATTAGGGTTCACATCGACTTTAATACCTAGCATCGATTCGCTTTAAGGCTTTAATGTTGCTGCTTCACTTGGTACATACAAAGGGCCATTGCTAAAAAAATTGCGCAAGGTTAATAAATACATACGAGGAGTTCACACAATGGTCAAATAGTTTTCATACATCTAACACAGATGGTAATAATTGTATTTGTGTTACTGGAAATAATAAGGATGTTTTATAACAATCACATTTTATACATGGTGTGACCGGCTTGACCTCTCTAGCAGAAACTTTTTTCTTTATTCTTCCAGCTGCACAACTAAAGGAAGGCGAAAGAAATGATGATTATAAGAAAACAAGTTCAAATGTTTGATATACATACACTAAAAGTTAACCATGTGCTTAAACCAAATGATCCAACCTGACTCTACTTTTTAAAAGGTCATCAATGAACACCGGAACAGTATGGCAGAAGTTTGTAGACACTTGACCGTCACATCCATCTGAGCCATATGGCCATTAATATGGAGTAGGAATGAGTCAGACTGAAGTCCCCACCAAGGTGAATGAGTAAGTAATAACAAAATGAAAAGTAACAAAATAAAGCCACCTATATTTTTGACAAGCCCTTTATGAATAAAAAAAAATCCCAAACATTGTTGTTCATTGTAAATCCATCATCAAGATGATATCCATCATCACGATACCCGCCACTCGCCAAAATTCAAAACCTGATGGACCCACCCCTGTATGGTCAAGGTTAGTGGACACCTGGCCATCACACCTATGTGAGCTTGTTGGACATCCCATTCCAAAACAATGGCCATTAATATGGAGTAGGAATGAGCCGGACTGAAGTCCCAACCAAGGTGAAGGAGTAAGTAATAACAAAATAAAAGGAACAAAATAAAGACACCTACATTTTTGACAAGCCCTTTATGAAAAAAAAAATCCCAAGCACTGTCTTCATTGTAAATCCATTCTCAAGATGATATCCATCATCGTGATACCCACCAAAATTCAAAACCTGATGGACCCACCCCTGTATGGTCAAGGTTAGTGAACAACTGGCCATCACACCTATATGAACATGTTGGACGATTCATTTCAAAACCATGGCCATATGTATTGAGTAGGAATGAGCCCTGGGGTCGGTTCAAGCAGGGTTCATTAAACTTAAAGTTCAGTTGCCAAATCCAAACCCCACTGAAATCAATAGGAACTCAATCTTTCAAATCAAAAATGCCCATCTTTGGGCTAATAGGTGAAGGGTGGCCAATAAAATAGCACTTGGGGGTTGGTTCCACACTACCCAGGGGAACATGCGCCAGTGCAACAAAATATTCCATATGGCCGAGAGCAGCGATTTTCTTAAGCACTGACATTTACAAAGGAAAAGTGTCGGCAAATTGCATTTTTCTTCTGGATTCTATTTAGAAAAAAAAAATATTTGAGAGACCTTTGGAGGGGTCTGTGTGTGTTTTTTCTTTCACAAAACAGATGCCAACAATAAGGCCAGTTTGTATGTGTGGCCATGCAGCCCGCGATTTGAATGGACTCTCGTGCCCCGGGATACGCAGGGAAGAAGTCCCTGCACTTCTTCCGAAATCACAGCCCATATGTGAACCTAGGTTCCCAGTATGATTGCGATTTCCAGTGCGGGCGGCATGCCATTAGAATTAATGGCACCCTCCTGTGGGTCCCACATTCCTCTGTGTGGGTGGTGCGGCTGCAGGTATTTGTGAGGGTCCCGCAGCCACACCACCTGCATAGATGTGAACCAAGCCCAGGGGTGGACTGACCATTTGAAAACTCGGGCACTGCCCGAGGACCCGGGGTCAGTAGGGGGCCCCATGAGATGCCCCTGGTATCTTTTTCATAGACTTTTTTTGAGTTTGGGCAAGGACACAGGGGCCCCATGATCCCCTATTGCCCGGGGCCCCATCGAGTTGTCAGTCCGCCCCTGACCAAGCCTGAAACATCATTTGCAGACAATTGAAATTGTATCATTTTCTTTCTTTCACCATTTTTTATTGTTTTAAGATGAGTATAGAAAACAAGAGTGGGTTCCTAGTAAAATGCATAGCGGAGGGGAAATCCATAAACAGTTCACGTCTCGTACCCCACGCTTGGCATTCTGCCGGTTCCTCCTCCTCAACACGTCCTCTTTTTCTTCTTTCTCCCTCTCTATTCTTCTATTGCTCTTTTCACTTTTCCCTTCTTCCCTGTTTTCTTCATTTCTTTCCCTTTATGTTTCTTTCCCTGGTATTGGATATAGTTAACTAAAGGCAATGGGGGGTGTCTCCCCTCATGGCCTGCTGATTATTGGAGGGAGGTCGACCCTCCATACAGGTTATGGTAGTCTCTGACACCAGGCCTGACAAAAAGTAAACAAAACAGTCTTCCTCTCAGTCGGTGATTGTCAGTAATCACCAGGTAGCTGCGGGTAAACACCGGAGGGGACCCAGTGACTGACTTCCGCAGGTGTGATTTTGCGCACCCGTGCCGCCGTGTAGCAGTATATCTGCTATACGGCGATGGGGAAGCGGTTAAAGGTGGAAAAAGTTCTGAAATGATTTATCTTTGTCTAATTTTTTTACATCACAAAAACCTGACATTTTAACAGGGGTGTGTAGACTTTTTATATCCACTGTATTATCCGTATTGTAAAGGTTTAATTCCCTGGTCAGTAGCCACTTGTCACCCAGCACCACGCCACGTGAAGAATGTTTCACAAAGAAATATATACAGTATTAAACCTGTGCATATCTTTAGAGCTAAGCTTTGTAAAACAAATTAACTGGTGATTTATTTAAACATGTCTGCCTTTTGTGTTGGTTGCGAAGCTCCTTTTGGCAGCCAAACTTTTGACAACTAATGATATACAGGAAAAAATGAAGTGACACAGAAAATGGTAGTGTTTTGTGAAGCTATTAAATGCAACATCTTCAGTTACGATGAAATAGTGATATGTCATTAACTGTACAGTCTGCTCTCTCTCTCTTTATTTTTATTTTTCAAATGTCATTGCCTTCCTGGTAAGCAATTTAAAAGCAAGAAGTGTGTTAATGGCTGCTGTAAAGGTACTATATTCTTATCTTACAAATGTGAAAATGCCCACAAATTTTCACGCCCCAGTATCAGGCTGCCCCTGAGAAGTTTTTGGTCTTCATGATTCCACATGCCAATGCACTTTAAAACAATAAAATGTATTACGATGCCACACACCAGCAGAACCAAATGCAATGATTATAGCAAATCGGTAGGGCATGCTATATGGCCAAAGGTCCATGGACTCTTGGTCATCACACCTAAACTCTAACATAGGCTCAGGGGCGGACTGACAACTCATGGGGCCCCCGGGCAATAGGGGATCATGGGGCCCCTGTGTTCTTGCCCAAACTCAAAAAAGCCTATGAAAAAAGGTACCAGGGGCATCTCATGAGGCCCCCTACTGTCCCCGGGCCCTTGGGCAGTGCCCGAGTTTCCAAATGGTCAGTCCGCCACTGCATAGGCTTTAATATGGAGTTGGCCCCACAAAAGGTAGGTTTTTCACAAGATTTTGGAGAAAGTTTGTGGAAATAATAAAGGTAAAATAAACAATATAAGATGTAGCGCTTAACCTCTCATAATTGGCATAGATAAAAAAAAAATATTAAAAAGAAAAAAAGTCCTTAAAGTGATGGTAAAGTCCTTCATATATCACATTTTGGGAAAATGTCACAAAGAGGAAAGATCCTCCACCAACACCATACATAGCCTCTTACTGGAGGGCAAGACCACAGGGCATGCGGTCTTATGCAGCATTTATGATCAATCGCATGGAAGAGTAGGACCAGAAAACTTCTCCAGCTGAAGACACCTCCACAGCTTGCACAACAAAGGTTGTACTTCAGAATAGTGGTTTTGCAAACATGAGAGAGAAAATATGGGACCATAGAGCTTCTCCACCAAAAGATAACTCCTGGAAATGTGTGCCCATTCTGCCAATAAAAAATAATTTTTTAGGTCTGGTATTGATGTTGGAACACATCCCAATTCATCCTAAAGTCCTCCAGTAGGATTGAGGTCAAGCCATTAAAAACAACCTGCGGGGCAGTACATAGAGGAACCGATCCATCTATTCCTCTCCTGCTGCTGCTGAATGCCCACTTCTTCTTTTCTTCCTGCAGGCATTCAGCAAAGGCAGGAGAGAAATCAGTTTGGACAGATCGGTTCCTCTATGTGCTGTGACTCCTATACATCTCCTGCTGCTCCTGGCTCTTGTGCACTCCTCTGGCATCCACCCCTCCCCCTTCATCCTCATCCGCTGCCGGTTTCCCCCCTCCCCTTTCCTGCTGGTTGCTGCGGAGGAATCTGTCAGGATGGAAAGCGGGGAAGGGGAGCTGGTAAATATGTAATTTACCAGCCCCTTCCTTGCGTGAATGGACAGTCAGTGATTGGTACCAATCACTGACTTTGTCCATTAATGACTGAGCAAGAGCGGACAGGGCTGGGGGAGGCAGGGTGGCAATTGAGATGGTACCACTTTGGGGGGGGGCAAGTGGCCGGACTGTGGCTCCCCAGAGGCTGCAGAGCTCTGAGCTGAGAGAGTCTCTCTCCCAGAGCCCAGAGCCAGCACTGACAGCTGGACACCAGAGAGCTGGTTCTGTTCCTCCTCCTCCCGCTTCCTGTGTCTGCCCTCATCGCACTCCCTGGCAGTGTTGTGCCTCAGAGAAGGAGATATGTGGGTGGGAAGTTGGAAGCTCAGCAACCACAGGAGGAAAGGTGTAGCCTGCCAATCCATCTATACTCTATAAGTGAACTCCCCCACCTTCTCTCTCCTGCCTTCCAGTGAATACCTGAATATAAGCAAGTGCTACAGACTGGGTGTCTATGGATTTAAAAATATTGATGCACTTGTGATGGACCAATTAGAATTTGTATGGTCCATCCTGGCAGTGTTGTATGGAGAGAAAGCAGCAGGGATTTCAAATACCCTGATCGGTGGAGCAGCTTGTGGGAGCCCTGACAGTTCAGGACCAAAGTTTTTTGATGAAGGTAAATATTTGTAGATCACTAATTTCTACTGAAGAGTCATGATCTGTGGTATTTGGTTGACATTCTGGTGGTGTTCGATTGACTTATGGTTAATGATGAGAATTATTTGTAGTAGCAGCATGATGTTAGTAAATGTTTTGATGAAGTTAAATGACATGATTTAGCCTGCAGTTGTCCTGCCTGTTTAATCCTTACCTCCTTATGCAGTGCTTCTTATAGTCCTCTGATCCCTTTCACATGTGTTGTGGGCTTCTGTGTTCACCTATGGGAGTCATCTGCTATTCTATGGGTTTATATTTCCTTCCCTTCTATCACTTCCTGGCCAGCCTCCCAGTTTGACTTCTTGTATAAACACATGCTCAGTACAGTCCGCTTTGCCTAAGCAACTTCACAGTTCTATGAACCTCCATTCACTTACTATTCATGTATCCTATGTCTCCCTACCCTTGTATGGATCCTGGCTTAGTCTACCATCTGTGCTTTCCTCCTGCCCTCCCTGACCTTGGCTTATTCCTGGATTCCCTTCAGTCTCCTGCCATTGTACCACTGCCAGTGGTCTCTGCATCCTCAGCTGAGTGTACCTGGGGGGCCGCAACCTGGTTCCAGATTGCTGCAAGTCCATCCCCACCATCGGGGGACTGGTGAAGAAGCAGGCTGGGGCTTAGACTTAGACTTAGTTTACGATCTACAAGGGCTCACTATCACAGACTAAACACTTGGATAGCACTAATTCCTATTCGTTAGTGACTTTCTGGAGGTGCTAGACTCATGGTTAATGAACAGAATTAATTGTAGTAGCAGCACAATATTAGTAAAAGTTTTTTGATGAAGCTAAATATTTCAATATTACAAATTCCTATTGGCAAGTTGTGACATATGGTATGTGGTTGACTTTCTGGTGGAGCTTAATTGACTTATGGTTGATGATGACGTATGATGAGAATTAATTATAGTAGCAGACTGATATTAAGAAAAGTTTTTTGATGAAGCGAAGTCTTTCAATACTGATAGATCCTACTGGCAAGTCATGATCTATTACATGTGGTCAACTTTCTGGTGGAGCTTAATTGACTTATGGTTGATGATGCCGTATGATGAGAATTAATTATAGTAGCAGCATGATATTAGGAAAGGTTTTTTGATGCATCTAAGTCTTTTAATATCACTAATGTCTACTGGCAAGTCATGATCTATGATATGTGGTTGTCAGGGCAGGAGCGCTGGAATGGACGGGCAGGCCTAATGGTAGGGTCACGCACCAACTAACGACAGCCACCACCCACAGACCGGAGTCCCTCAGGGTGCGGAGTCTAAGCCCCAGGCTGCCTTTCACCAGGGCCCCTGATGGTGGGGATGGACTTGACGCAGCCAGGGGCCAGGTCGCGGCCCCCGAGTAACCCCAGCTGCGGTAATGGCCGCCGCCAATGGCGTATAGCTGGTGGGAACCAGATGGGAAATGATAGCGTAGTCGGACAGGCCGGGTCGATAACAGCGAGACAGACAGTACAAGACGGTAGGCAAGAATACACAGGTCATGAGCCGGGTTCAGCAACGGGAGGTCAGGTAAAGGGATAAGGCAGAGAATAGTCTTAGTCAAAGCCAAGTCGGTTTTCAGGAGAGCAACGAGAGTAGAACAAGAGCTTGCTGCAACACAATCATACAGGACACGAATGCAAAGAGCAAGTGCAGACAACAGGCTTAAATTTGATCAACCATACCCCTCTGGAGGAGGGACCGCAGAGGCCTGAATGCATAAAAGGCTCACACCATGCTTTGCAGAAACCTAAGATGGATGCCAGCACATGGAGCAGCACCAACTCTGAGGAAAGGTAGGACCTTGACAGTGGTTGACTTTATGGTGGTGCTAGACTCATGGTTAATGAAGAGAATTATTATGGTAGTAGCATGATATAAGTAAAAGTTTTTTGATGAAGCTAAACATTTCACTATCACTAATTCCTATTGACAAGCCATGATACATGGTATGTGGTTAACTTTCTGGTGGTGCTAAATAGACTCATGGCTAATGAAGAGAAATAACTGTAGTAGCAGCATGATATTAATAAACGTTTTAGATGAAGCTAAGTCTTTCAGTATCATTAATTCCTGATGATTCCACGATCTATGACATGTGGTTGACTTTCTGGTGGAGCCTAACTGAATTATGGTTGATGATGAGAATTAATTGTAGTAGCAGCATGATAATAGGAAAAGTTTTTTTGATGAAGCTAAATCTTTCAGTAATTCTAATTCCTACTGGCAACTCACGACTTGACTTTCTGGTAAATTGATTCATTTTTAGAGATGAAATTTAATTGTAGTACCAGCATGATAGCAGTAAAAGTTGTTTGATACAGTTAAATATTTTTGTATGGCTAATTCATACTCGCAAGTCATGATCCATGCATGATATATAAGGTTGATTTTCTGGTGGTGCCAATTTGGCCCATGGTTAATGCTGATAATTAATTGTAGTAAAAGCATGATATCAGTAAATGTTTTTTGATTAAGCTAAATATTTCGATATCACAAATTCCTATTGGCGAGCCATAATATATGGTATGTGGTTGACTTTCTGGTGCAGCTTAATTGATTTATGGTTGATGATGACATATGATGAGAATTATAGTAGCAGCATGATATTAGGAAAAGTTTTTTGATGAAGCCAAGTCTTTCAATATCGATAATTCCTACTGGCAAGTCTTGATCGATGACTTTCTGGTGGTGCTATACTCAAGATTAATGAATAGAATTAGTTATGGTAGTAGCATGATATTAGGAAAAGTTTTTTGATGAAGCTAAATAATTTACTATCACTAATTCCTATTGGCAAGTCATGACATATGGCAGGGGTGCCCAAATTATGGCCCTCCGGGTGTTGAGGAACTGCAAGTCCCATGAGGCCTTACAAGACTCTGACATCCACAGGCAAGACACCCAGAGGCAGAGGCATGATGGGACTTGTAGTACTTCAACAGCTGGAGGGCCATAGTTTGGACACCCCTGACATATGGCATGTGGTTGAATTTCTGGTGGTGCTAAACAGACTCATGGTTGATGAGGAGAATTAATTATTACAGCATCATGATATTAGTAAAAAAATGTTGATGAAGCTAAATATTTCAATATCACTAATTCCTATTGGCAAGTCATGATATATGGTATGTGGTCGACTTTCTGATGGAGCCTAATTGACTTATGGCTGATGATGCCGTATAATGAGAATTAATTGTAGTAGCAGAATGATAATAGGAAAGTTTTTTTGATGAACCTAAGTCTTGTAATATCATTAATTCCTACTGGCGAGTCATGATCCATGGTATGTGGTTGGTTGACTTTCTGGTTAATTGACTCATGGTTAACGGTGAAAATGAAATGTGTAGTGGCAGCATGATATCAGTAATAGTTGTTTGATGAAGTTAAATATTTTTATATTGCTAATTTCTACTCGCAAGTCATGATCCATACATGGTATATGGTTGACTTTCTGGTGGTGCCAATTTGGCCCATGGTTAATGCTGATGATTAATTGCAGTAACAGCTTGATATTAGTAAATGTTTTTTGATGAAGCTAAATATTTCGATATCACTAATTCCTGCTGGTGAACCATGATATATGGTATGTGGTTGACTTTCTGGTGGTGCTAAATAGACTCATGGCTAATTAAGAGAATACATTTTAGTAGCAGCATGATATTAGTACATTTTTTTATTAAGCTAATTATTTCGATATCACTAATTCCTACTGGCAAGCCATGATATATGGTATGTGGTTGACTTTCCGGTAGTGCTAAATAGACTCATGGCTAATGAAGAGAATAAATTGTAGTAGCAGCATGATAATAGTAAATGTTTTTTGATGAAGCTAATTATTTCGCTATCACTAATTTCTATTGGCGAGTCATGGTGGAGCTAAATTAACCTATGGTTGATGATGACATATGTTGAAAAGTTTTTTGATGAAGTCAAGTCTTTCAATATCGCTAATTCCTACTGGCAAGTTATGATCTGTGACATGTGGTTGACTTTCCGGTGGTGGTAGACTCATGGTTAATGAAGAGAATTATTTTACGGTACCAGCATGATATTATTAAATGTTTTTTGATGAAGCTAAGCCCTTCAATATCTCTAATTCCTATTGGCAAGTCATGACATATGGTACAGTATGTGCTTGACTTTCTGGTGGTGCTAAATAGACTCATGGCTAATAAAGAGAATTAATTGTAGCTGCAGCATGATATTAGGAAACGTTTTCTTTCAATATCACTAATTCGTACTGGCAAGTCATGACATGGTATGTGGTGGGCTTTCTAGTGGAGCCTAATTGACTTTTGGTTACAAGTCATGCTCTATGACATGTGGTTGACCTTCAGGTGGTGCTAGACTCATGGTTAATGAAGAGAATTAACTATGCTAGCAGCATGATATTAGTAAATGTTTTTTGACGAAGCTAAACATTTCAGTATCACTAATCCCTATCGGCAAGTCATGGCATATGGTATGTGGTGGGCTTTCTGGAGGAGCCTAATTGACTTACGGTTGATGGTGATTTATGATGAGAATTAATTGTAGTAGCAGCAAGACATTGGGAAAAGTTTTTTTGATAAAGCTAAGTTTTTCAATATCTCTCATTCCTACTGGCGAATCATGATCCTTGAAAAACATAGTTAACTTTCTGGTAAATTGACTCATGGTTAACTATGATAATTAATTGTAGTAGCAGCATGATATCAGTAAATGTTTTTTGATGTAGTACCAGCATGATAATAGGAAAGGTTTTTGATGCAGCTAAGTCTTTCAATATCGCAAAATTCCTACTGGCAAGCCATTATCTATGACATGTGGTTGACTTTCTGGTGGTGCTAAATAGCCTCATTACTAATGAAGAGAATTAATTGTAGTAGCATTATGATATTAGTAAAAGTTTTTTGCTGAATCTAAATATTTTGATATCACTATTGGTGGATCATGATATATGGTGTGTAGTCTACTTTTTGATGGAGCCTAATTGACTTATGTTTGATGGTGAATAATAAGAATTTATCGTAGTAGCATATCTCTAATTCCTACTGGCGAGTCATGATTCTTGGTATGTGGTTGACTTTCTGGTAAATTGACTCATGGTTAACCACTTGACCTCCAGAGGATTTACCCCCCTTAATGACCAGACCTCTTTTTGCTACTCGGCGCTGTACTAATTCAACTGATAATTGCGCGGTCATGCAATGCTGTTCCCAAACGAAATTTACGTCCTTTTTTTCACACAAATAGAGCTTTCTTTCGGTGGTATTTGATCAGCTGTGCACTTTTTATTTTTCATGCTATAAACAAAAAAAAGCCAAAAATTTTGAAGAAAAACAATATTTTTTACTTTCAGCTATAAAAAATATATAGTAAACTCAAAGTTGGTTATAAATTTAGGCCAAAATGTATTCTGCTACATGTTTTTGGTAAAAAAAATCCCAGTAAGTGTATATTGATTGCTTTGCGTGAAAGTTATAGCGTCTACAAACTATGGTATAGATACTGCAATTTATGCCATTTTTTGCTATACAGCGCTGTGCTAGTTTAATGGACAATTGCGCGGTCATTCAATACGGTACATAATGAAATTTACATCCTTTTTTTCCCCACAAATTGAGCTTTCTTTCGGTGGTATTTGATCGCCTGTGCGGTTTTTATTTTTTGCGCTATAAAAAAAAAGGCTGACAATTTTGAGAAATAAACAATATTTTGGACTTTTTGCTATAAAACATGTCCAGTAAAAAAAAATTTAAAAATCAAGTTTAGTCATAAATTTCTGCCAAAATGCATTCTGCAACATTTCTTTGCTACAAAAAAAACCCAATACGTGTAAATTAATTGGTTTATGTGAAAGTTATAGCGTTTACAAATGGCGGGAAAGATACTGGGATTGTTAGTTTTTTTTTATACTAATAATGGCGGCGATCAGCGACTTATGGCAGCAATCAGTGACTTATGGCGGCGATCAGCAACTTATGTCGGGACTGCAGCGGACATTCTGACATTGGGGGGTACTGACTTGGGGTCACTGACATCCCCAGTGACACCAATACAGTGATCAGTGCAAAAAAAAATACCACTGACACTGTACTAATGGCACTGGAGAGGAAGGGGTTAAGTTTATTCAGGGAAAGGGTTAATTGTGTGAGAAAAGTGTTTTAGTAGGGGGCGGGGGTGTGTACTGCAGGGAACACCACTGATCGGGAGAGAGAAACTCTTCTGTCCCGATCAGCGTGTCCTGGAGCTGTCAGGGAACTGACAGAAAGCACAGCTACTGCAGCTGTGCTCTCTGTCAGCGATTGCCGCCGATCGCCGGAACATAGCCGGTAACGACCGGCTGTGACCCGGCGACTGACATCCGCGGCTGTGATCGGCGGGACAGGTAGGGCGGCGGTGCGCCTCGCGCGCGCCCCCTACCTGTTTTAAAAACACACGTTTTAAAATGTGTTTTTGCCCAGCTGTGCCGCCCTGCCGCCGTATTTCTACAGTGGCTGGGCGGCATGTGGTTAACCATGATTATTATTATACAGGATTTATATATCGCCAACAGTTTGCTTAGCACTTTACAATATAAAGGGAGACAATGCAGCAATAATACAGTTCAATACAAGAGGGTTAGGAGGGCCCTGCTCCTTGGAGTTTACAGTCTAAGAGGGAGGGTCTGGTAGTACAAAAGGTAATAACTATGGGGGATTAACTGATAGGAGAGATAGAAAATTCAGTTATCAGCTGAAGGCAGGATAGGGTTCCCTGAAAAGATAGGTTTTCAGAGATCACCCAAAAGTGGGCAGAGTAGGTGATAGTTAGGGTAGATTGGGGTAGAGAGTTCCAGAGGATGGGGGAGGGTCTGGAGAAGTCCTTGAGATGAGCATGGGAGGAGGAGACAAGGGAGATAGAGAGCAGGAGGTCATGGGAGGAGTGGAGAAGACGGTTTGGATGATATTTGGAGACAAGATTGGTGATGTAATTTGAGGCAGAGTTATAAATGGCTTTATATGTTATTGTTAATGTTTTGAATTTTATTCGTTGGGCAATGGAAAGCCAGTGGAGGGATTGGCAGAGGGGTGGCAGATATGGAACAGTTAATAAGGTGGATGAGTCTGGCAGCAGTATTCATGATAGACTAAAGAGGGGATAGCCTGCGATTCGGTAGGCCAATGAGGAGGAAGTTACAATAGTCAAGGCGAGAATTGAATGAATAAGTTGCTTAGTGGTTTCAGAGGTTCAGAACGGGCGTATCTTGGAGATCTTGCGAAGGTGAGGTCTACAAGATTTGGACAGCGATTGGATTTGAGGCTGAAAGGACAGATGGGAGTCTAGAATTACACCTGGCACCCTGGCATGAGTGGAGGGACTGATGATTGTATTATTGATCTTGATGGAGAAGACAGAGGAGGGGGCACAGGCTGGAAAGAACAGTATGATAATTGTAGTAGCAGCATGATATCCGTAAACATTTTTTGATTAAGATAAATATTTGTATATCACTATATCCTACTGGAAAGTCATGATCCATGCATGGTATGTGGTTGACTTTCTGGTGGTGCCAAATTGGCCCATGGTTAATGAGATAATTAACTGTAGTAACAGCATGATATCAGTAAATGTTTTTTGATGAAGCTAAATATTTCAATATCACAAATTCTTATTGGCAAGTCATTATCTATTGTACGTGGTTGACTTTCTGTTGGTGCTCAATTGATTTGCGGTTAATGTTGAGCATTAATTGTAGTAACAGCATGTTATTCTTAAGTGTTTCCAAAATCCAGAAGCAACATCATACAGGACAGCCATCTGTTTCAAGATTCATAATTTACAACCTAAATATGTTTAGACTGAGAATAACAAGAACACATGAAACACAAATTATTATGATCTTACATAAACGATCGCTAAGCTAATGCATATTTACTGCAACCAGGCTCGGAGTCCTTGCTGAAATGCAAAACTTCCTTAGCAGCACACGAGGCTGAAGGATCCCATTTAAAAGGACCATTACTTTTATATCCCTCCATAAAGCTGCCTTTTGCTCTACCAACAAGTAAATAAAACAAATTTCTGAAGGCCGAACATATTGAATTGTGTTCCTTCACAAAGCATTGGCCACCAACCAACTCTTTTTGATCGAGAATCTGTTTCCCTTTGAATAAATATGAAACAAAAACATGTTTGACAAAACGTCTAAGAAACCGTAGGAGATGGGTAAAGCTAAGACATCCATAAATCTGACACATGTACATAAACTCAAAATAAAACCTCACCGTGCTAATATATCCTTTAGAAAAATAGCAAGATAAGGTCAGAGGTAAACAACGGTGTATTTAATTCAATGAAAACGTTTCCATCTCCGCACGCGAGATTGGACTCGGCTCCCATACTCACACATAATAGTCGAATGACATATTAGACTCGCAGCAGAAAGCCATGCCTAGAAGTCTCTCTTTTTTTTTTTTATCTTGGCACATGGTCAGGAGCGCGGCTGAAGGCCATTATTTAATAAAAGGTTCCTAAGTGTTTGCAGGCAGGACAAAGTGTGAAAAGATTTATTATGGAAAGTCGCCCAAAGGCACAGAGGGGCCACACTCTGTCATAAAATAAAACCTTACATTGGGGGTTTTCATTTCCTTTGTTGTAATCATCATGTTATAAGACTTTCTCTTAAATCCTATCTAATCTGTTTCCGAGAAAAGGAATGTGACTTTCACAAATCGTTATTCTATTATTTTTCAGCTATATTTTACCTTAACTTGTGCTCTAGTCGAACAGGAAAAGGAAAGCTCTAGATACAGCGCATGCAAAGAACACTGCGTAGCCAATTATTTAAGAATTTAAAGCAAAAGTTTTCAGTTACAGATAAATAAAACTTCTTTTGGTGCAACGCTCAACTTTTATCTAGAGCTGTCCCAGAACTTTTGGACCAACCCATGTCCTCGGTCTTGAATGATGTAATGTAACAAAAATGGAACCTGAAGTGCCACACCGCTGCTAAGAGGTCCAGATACAACTTTATTCCAATAAAAGGCAGGGGAACAGTCCAAAAAGCCACTGACGCGTTGCGTGGGGTCCAAAAACACCTTCATTAGGGCCAAAAAAATATAAAGACATCTCCATACAGGGCTTTATTCTATTCTTATTTACCTTCTGAGCCATCGCTTATCTCCGCTCCCTAACCACTTACGTGCACCATCCTTTGGTTCCACCACCTACGTGCACCATCCTTTGGTTCCACCCTCTACGTGCACCATCCTTTGGTTCCACCATCTACGTGCACCATCCTTTGGTTCCACCACCTACGTGCACCATCCTTTGGTTCCACCACCTACGTGCACCATCCTTTGGTTCCACCACCTACGTGCACCATCCTTTGGTTCCACCACCTACGTGCACCATCCTTTGGTTCCACCATCTACGCGCACCATCCTTTGGTTCCACCACCTACGTGCACCATCCTTTGGTTCCACCACCTACGTGCACCATCCTTTGGTTCCACCACCTACGTGCTCCATCCTTTGGACCAGCAACAATTGACCCCCTCCCAGCAGCAATAGATCCCCCATGGGCAACAACAGATCTCCCTAGCAACAATAGACCCCTTGCTCAACATTTTTTCTCTCCCAGCAACAATTGACCCTTCCAGTAGCAATAGATCCCCCATGGGCAACAACAGACCTCTCTAGCAACAATAGACCCCTCCCTCAATTTTTTTCCCTGCCAGGAACTATTGCCCCCTCCAGCAGCAATATATCCCCCATGGGCAACAACAGACCTCCCAAGCAACAATAGACTCCTCCCTCAACATTTTTCCCTCCCAGCAACAATTGACCACCCCCAGCAGCAATAGATCCCCCATGGGCAACAATAGACCCCCCCTCAACATTTTTTCCCTCCCAGCAACAATTGACCCCCATAGCAGCAATAGATCCCCCATGGGAAACAACAGACCTCCCTAGAAACAATAGACCCATCCCTCAACATGTTTTGGCTCCCAGCAACAATTGACCCACCCAGCAGCAATAGATCCCCCATGGGCAACAACAGACCTCCCTAGCAACAATAGACTACTCTGTCAACATTTTCCCTCCCGGCAACAATTGACAATCCCCCAGCAGCAATAGATCCCCCTTGGGCAACAACAGACCTCCCTAGCAACAATAGATCCCTCCCTCAACATTTTTTCCCTCCCAGAAACAATTGACCCACCCGGCAGCAATATATCCCCCATGGGCAACAACAGACCTCCCAAGCAACAATAGACTGCTCCCTCAACATTTTTCCCTCCCAGCAACAATTGGCCACCCCAGCAGCAATAGATCTCCCTTGGGCAACAACAGACCTGCCTAGAAACGATAGACCCCTCCCTCAACATGTTTTCTCTCCCAGCAACAAATGACCCCCCCAGCAGCAATAAATCCCCCATGGGCAACAACATACCTCCCTATCAACACTAGACCCCTATCAACAATAGACCCCTCCCTCAACATATTTCCCTCCCAGCAACAAGTGACCCACCCAGCAGCAATAGATCCCCCATGGGCAACAACAGACCTCCCTAGCAACAATAGACCCCTCTCTCAACATTTTTTCCTCCCAGGAACAATTGACCCCCCCAGCAGCAACAGATCCCCCATGGGCAACAACAGACCTCCCTAGCAACAATAGACCCCTCCCTCAATATTTTTTCCCTCCCAGCAACAACTGACCCACCCCCCTCAGCAGCAGAAGATCCCTCCTGGGCAACAACAGACCACCCTAGCAGTAATAGACCCCTCCCTCAACATATTTCTTTCCAAGCAACAATTGACCCTCCCAGCATCAATAGATCCCCCCTGGGCAACAACAGACCTCCCTAGCAACAAAAGACTCCTCCGTCAACATTGTTTCCCTCCCAGCTACAATTGACCCCCAGCAGCAATAGATTCCCCATGGGCAACAGCAGACCTTCCTAGCAACAAAAGACCCCTCCCTGAACATTTTTCCCTCCCAGCTACAATTGACCCCCATAGTAGCAATAGATCCTCCATGGGCAAAAACAGACCTCCCTAACAACAATAGACCCCTCCCTCAACATTTTTTCCTTCCCAAGAACAATTGACCCCCAGCAGCAATAGACCCTCCAGCATATCCCTCCCTGCCATTACATACATTCAGTGCTGGAAATGTCGAAACTGCATTCCCCGACGTTCCCACTGAAAAAAAACCCTGTCTTTATATCAACACAATATCAATACATTATCCCCTCCTCGGGGCTATAGTTAAAATCAAATACCCAATAGCCAACAGTATTGGTTGCATAAAATATGAAAATGTAAAAAAAAATTAAAAATGTCATCTAACATTGAATAGATAATCAATATACAAGAACTTCAGAGAACTGCGAGAATATGAATAATAAAGCACATCACCTCAGTTCATCGATGGGGTAAAAAACAGTCAAAATACAAAAAAAATTATATGAATTAAAATAATACATTCTGATGAAATTATGGATCTATTTAATATATACAGAAAGTATTCAGACCCCCTTCACTTTATTAAATTTTGTTATGTTGCAGCCTGATACTACAATTGTTTAAATTCATTTTTTTCTCTCATTAATCTACATCCAGTACCCCATAATGACAAAGTGAAAATTTTACGAATGTTTGCAAATTCATTAAAAATAAATAAAAATGAAGCATCACATTGGCAATACATACTGTACCAGAGCAAAAGCCATGAGGTCAGAGGAACTGCTTGCAGAGCTCAGAGACAGGATTATTGCAAGGCACAGATCTGGGGAAGGACATAAATCATTTCTGCTGCACTCAAGGTTCCCAAGAGCACAGTGGCCTCCATAATTCTCAAATGGTAGAAGTTTGACACAACCAGGACTCTTCCAAATGCTGGTCACCTGGCCAAACTGAGCAATCGGGGGAGAAGGGCCTTAGTAAGAGATGTGACCAAGAACCCGATGGTCACTCTGACTGAGTTTCAGAGATCCTGTGTGGAGGTGGGACAAAGTTCCATGAAAGCCCACTTGGGGTTTGCAAAAACTTTCTTGCAAACTCCAAATGGGATTTCATGTGTTTTGCACTGAGGTGAGGCTTCTGCCTAGCCACTCTGCCATAAAGCCAAGATCAGTGGAGGGCTGCAGTGATGGTTGTCCTTTTGGAACGTTTTCCCATCTCCACACAGGATCTCTGCAGTTCAGTCAGTGTGACCATTGGGTTCTTGGTCAACTCTCCTACCAAATCCTTCTCCCCGAAGGGGGGTATGACCTCAGACTATTTGATACATCCAGAGGAATTTGTCACCTGCAGCAGGTAACCTCTATATGTACCTACAATTGCTATATGTAGTCTAATAAACAGGAAAGCAATGTGTATGATAAAAATAGTCTTGAATGATGACCAATTCAATGTTCAAGGTTGTCATCAGGGGCGGACTGACAACTCATGGGGCCCCTGGGCAATAGAGGATCTTGGGCCCCTGTGTCCTTGCCCAAACTCAAAAAAGCCTATGAAAAAGGTACCAGGGGCATCTCATGGGGCCCCCTACTGACCCCAGGCCCTCTGGCAGTGCCCGAGTTTCCAAATGGTCAGTCCGCCCCTGCTAACATGCACTTTGCTAAGTGGATAGCCACGTCAGGAACTGAATGCCCAGGACGTGAACTTGGGTCTCCCATAGACTGGTCTACCAGGTCTGCCACTGAAGCCTTTGATTTAATGAATGAATTTGTTAAAGTTCTGCAGAACTGAATTGCATGTTGAGTCTCACCTGCAGATGATCATCTGGCCAATCAGGGTAATTGGCCCTCTATTTGGGTCCACCCTGTTTTCTTACCAAAGAATTGTGCTCCACACGTAATCTCGCCTTCTGCCTTGAGTTACGTCTGTTGCTATTTGTAACTTACCTTGGCTTGTGACCCCAATGCTGATTCTCTGCTGCCTGCACAGGTTTGGATTGTGACCTCAATGCTGATTCTCTGCTGCCAACAGAGGTCTTGGATTGTGACCAACAATGCTGATTCTCTGCTGTCTGCACAGGTCTTGGATTGTGACCTCAATGCTGATTCTCTGCTGCCAGCAGAGGTCTTGGATTGTGACCTCAATGCTGATTCTCTGCTGCCAGCAGAGGTCTTGGATTGTGACCTCAATGCTGATTCTCTGCTGCCAGCAGAGGTCTTGGATTGTGACCTCAATGCTGATTCTCTGCTGTCTGCACAGTTCTTGGATTGTGACCTCAATGCTGATTCTCTGCTGCCAGCAGAGGTCTTGGATTGTGACCTCAATGCTGATTCTCTGGTGTCTGCACAGTTCTTGGATTGTGACCTCAATGCTGATTCTCTGTTGTATGCACAGGTCTTGGATTGTGACCTCAATGCTGATTGTCTGCTGTCTGCACAGGTCTTGGATTGTGGCCTCAATGCTGATTGTCTGCTGCCTGCACAGATCTTGGATTGTGACCTCAATGCTGATTCTCTGCTGCCTACACAGGTCTTGGATTGTGACCTCAATGCTGATTCTCTGCTGCCTGCATAGGTCTTGGTTTGTTACCTTAATGCTGATTGCTGCCTGCACAGGTCTTGGCTTGTGACCCCCAATGCTGATTCTCTGCTGCCTGCACAGGTGTCAAGGATCCCTCCTCCGTACAGCCATATGTCGGCTCTGGCCGCGGCGGTGCGAGTGCACATGCGCGGAAGCGTGCGGGCACACATGCGCAGGAGTGTACACGTCACCGCAAGGCGGGCTATTTAAACTTCCAGAACAGTTTAGCCTATGCTTTCTGGTCTATAACGTTCCGCACTCCATAACCTGATTCTGTTGCCTGTATCTGATCCTGACTAAGAAAGAATTCCGCCTGCTCCGACCCCCACTTATCCCTGACTATCCGCTTGCCTGCTCCCTTGTTCTTGATTTGCTCGTTTGATCCTGACCCCGCTTGTCTGACTCTGCTGCACATACTTACCTGTATCTGCACCTGGCCTTTATCCTGGTTGCTGCCATACTTACCTGCTGCTGCACCTACAATCCTGCACCTGGCCTGCATCCTGGTTACCGCCATACCTGCCTGCTGCCGCATCTACGCTCCTCTGTCTCTTCCCGGTCTGCATTCTGATTGCCGCCATACCTACCTGCTGCACCCACATTTCTGCATCCGCACCTGGCCTGCATCCGGATCTCCTGGGTCTTCACCTGACTACCATCAGCTCCAGACCCACCCGGCACTCGTGCCACTCCTGGCTCCGCACCCTCTGTTCCCACTATCAGGGGCTCCGAGCGGGAGTAGTAAGAGGACGCCTCCTCTCCACGTCAGGCTCCCCAACCAGGTACGTCACAACAGGTCTTGGAGTGTGACCCCAATGCTGATTCTCTGCTGCCTGAACTGACCTTGGCCTGTGACCTGATGCTGATTTTCTGCTGCTTGAACTGACCTTGGCTTGTGACCTGATGCTGATTCTCTGCTGCTTGAACTGACCTTGGCTTGTGGCCTGATGCTGATTCTCTGCTGCCTGCACAGGTCTTGGCTTGTGACCCCAGTGATGATTCTCTGCTGCCTACACAGGTCTTGGCTTGTGACTCAAGTGATGATTCTCTGCTGCCTGCACAGGTATTGGCTTATGACCCCAATGCTGATTCTCTGCCGCCAGCACAGGTCTTGGCTTGTGACCCCACTGCTGATTCTCTGCTGCCTGTACTGACCTTGACTTGTGACCTGACGCTGATTCTCTGCCAATTGTACTGACCCTGGCTTGTGGCCCCAACACTGATTATCTGCCACCTGTACTGACCCTGGTGTCTGACCCCAGCACTAATTCTCTGCCACCTGTACTGGCCCTGGCTTGTTACCTGATTCTCTGCCAATGGTACTGGCTCTGGCTTGTAATTCCAAGGTTGATTCTGCCACCTGTACTGACCCGGGCTTGTGACTTCATGCTAATTCTTTGCTGTCTGCACTGGCCTTGTCTTGTCATCCCAACAGTGATTCTCTGCCACCTGTACTGACCCTGGCATCTGACACCAGTGCTGATTCTCCACCACCTCCATGGACCCTAGCTTGTGATCCTGATGCAGATTTTCTTCCAAATGTACTGACCCTGGCTTGTGACCCAATGTGGATTCTTTGCTGCCTGCACTAGGAATACGCAATTTCTCTTGATCCACTGAGAACTGTGCCTAGCCCTAAGTTTCCAGCCACTGGTCTCCATTCTGTACGGGTATATTGCTAACAAGCCATTAGTAATTTAACCTCATATTGTATCTCTGTCTGCTGGAGCAGAAAACTCCGTAACAGAGTACATAGTGGAGCACATGGTATTTTGAGGTTGTTGATATCCAGTTATACTGTATTTTGTGCATTTAGGAATGCATCTAGGCCTTTTTTAAAACAGCCTTCTGAGCTGGGGAGAACTAGTTCTTGAAGAATCTTGTCCCCCTGTAATGACTTTTGTAAGTGAATAACTCTACACCAGGTTCACTATATGGACCACCTTTGTAATTATACACATGGCCACCCCCCCCCCCCCAATCTCCTCTTCTCAAGAGAATAAATTCAGTTCCTCTAATCTTTCCTCATAGCTGATCTCCTCCATGCCTCTTATCAGTTTGGTTGCCCTTCTCTGTACTTTCTCCAGTTCCCCAATGTTCTTTTTGTGAATTGGTACCCAAAACTGAACTGCATATTCCAGATGAGGTCTTACTAATGATTTGTACCGGGGTAATATGATATCTCTCTCTCTGGAGTCTATACCTCTTTTAATACGAGAGGATTTTGCTCGCTTTAGAAACCGCAGCTTGGCATTGCATGCCATTATTAAGCTTGTGATCTACCAGAACCCCCAGATCCTTCACCATTGATTCCCCCAGTTGTACCCCCCTAGTATGTATGATGTATGCATATTCTTAGCCCCCAAGTGCATAACCTTCCATTTATCAACATTAAACCTCATTTGCCACATAGTTGCCCAATTAAACAGTGCATTGAGGTTGGCTTGTAAGCTGGAAACATCCTGTAAGGACTTCTGGCCAACACCAAACCAGCGGTGTAGATAAGGGGGGCGTCAAGGGGGTCTGAACCCCCCCCCCAAGTAGATTTGCCAGCCATCCCTGCAGGTTGCAGCCCTCGAAATTGCCACTCGCCCGCGAGTGGAAATAAGGTGGAGGCGGCAAGAAGTGCCGGGGCTAGGGGTGTGTGGGAAGAATAGGATGCAAAGAATAGGATAACAGATAATGATTGAAAGTGGAACCCATACACGTTTTTTTATACTCACTATGCTGGTCAAACCAAATTTCTACATGGTACATTAGCATTCGTATGTTTGGTCACACTTTAGTAATTCTGTAGCATAAAAAGTGTACTTTGGAATAAATTGTCACATAACAGCTAACTGGGTGATTTTTACCGGTAGGAAGGGAGCTAGATCTGGGATCTGACTTGTATATGGACTTCAACCGTAAAAGTGTCTGAGGGGTGACCTGCTGAATTGTATTACCTGTAGCATTGACGTTCAATGTTCTCTTATCCATGTTTCCAAAGAAATAAAAAGCTAAGAATTTGGCCATAAGCTTCACGACATTGCAGTACAGACACGTTCCTACATGAGGTTCATATTTTGGAATGGTCTGTTGTACTAAAAAAATTATATATATATATATATATATATATATATATATAACACACTGTGCATATACAGCGCCTTGAAATAAGTATTCATATCCTTTGAAATTTTCCACATTTTATCATGTTACAACCAAAAACTTAAATGTATTTTTATTGGGATTTTATGTGATAGACCAACACAGAGTGGCACATAATTGTGAAAAAAAAAAAACTAAATAAAAAAAAAAAAAAAAAATTATATATATATATATTGTGGGAACTCGCTTCAGAGTGGTAGAGCTTCTTCAAAGCACACAGCAACTCGCTTCTTTTTTAAGGGCCTTTTTGCCCAATTTTATTTAAAGGAAAAAGTTCCAGAAACACAAATGCTTTCCACACAGGGGTATCCAACATCAAACCAAACAATTCAGCCTTCTGGCTCTTTGAGCTGTACCGCTCTATATCTGTCTCCTACAGACTTCTTCCACAGGGTTGTTTTAGCACACAGCTATTCTCAAACAGCTCCTTGCTGCTTTTGGCTTCCACCTCTCCTTGGTGGAGCCCTCCTGACTCCTATCTGCCGGGGTGGAGCCCTCCTGACTCCTATCTGCCGGGGTGGAGCCCAGAACCATGGTTAGGACTCTATAAAAAGGCCTGCACACACCTGTGCAATCAGTGTGCTGGGGGTTCTCAAAACACGGACCCCGGATTGGAGATTTCATCCCTCCCAGATCTCTTTGAAATCTCCTGGCTCCAGATCCCAAAACAGACTTAATGAATAAATGAGGAAACTGAAAAGCCAGTTTCCTCTGCAATACATCAACTCTCTGGAGCCCCTCAACCTGCCTGGTTGAGAATCCAGGGTTTTCAGCTTGATTTTGGCTGTGGCAGGACACCGCACTGCCACATATCCCCCCCCTTTGTTTTGACCCCGTAGGGGGCGGAACACCCAAACCTAAAACCCTTGCTTTAGACCTTCTGTGCAGGCTATCACCTGTAGAGGTCCAATCCTGGCTGACTTCGTTTTCATCAAAGGGAGACACTACTCCCTGCCCCAAGAGGTGACTTCCCCTGTCTCCCCTTGCTTGGGCTCTACGACATCCCCGTGCCTTTTTACGAGTGTGCTTCCAAAAGCGCGGTCTTTCTAATTTCCTTAAGACTATGCTAGTCCTTTTACCACTAGGGGGTTTACAAATCTCAGTACCCTTTGTAACCTGGGGTTGACTCCTAAGCTTTAAATGCCTGGTACCTGTAACATTACAATGTGCTCCCTCAAATTCCTCTAGACCATCCCTTTTTGCTTTATTTAATTTTGATGGGGTTATATTTTTAGACCCTTGAGTAATAGAGGTGGGCTCTTTTATTTGGGAATCAAACACTTTTAACATCCCCTTGTTAAGCTTTGGGCCAGTTCCCTTAGACCTTTCATTCTTAAAACTTGGGAGTTTCCTGGACCTTTGGAAATCTTTCCCAAGTTTACCTTCCCGATCCTGTAGGGGGCCTATTGCTAGACTCAACCTCTCTTGTGTCTGTTGAGGACTCATTACCTCTTTCAGGACGACCAGCTACCATGTCAACCTGACCACCTGGTCTACTATTCTTTTTGTGATCACACACAGTAATCAGACAATCCAAATTCATCAATACATTTCCCTTTTTATCAATATCAAAATTACTCTTGTCAGAGCTCATTTCACTAGTAGTTGGCAGGGCAGTTTCTGGAGAGGAATTACACACAGCGGAGTGGGTGTCTCCCATGGAAACGTCACTACCCATTGACTTCGCTGTCACAAAAGACTCTGCCAGCAACTGTCCTGATGCCAAACCATCCTTACATAATTCTGCATTTGGGTAGACGACCCCAACCACATCACATATACCTATGTTTTCCGGTACTTCTGTCCAAACCTCTGTCCTGTCCAACAGTACTCTGGTGTGCCTCTCATACAGATTACTGCTATGAAGCAACCCAGCCATGCACTGAAAGACAATTTTCACCATTACCAACAAGGATGGTATCACAGAATTCCTATATTGACCATCTTTGTTTTGTATAGCCTGTAATACCAAGCTCCGATTAGCGGGACTCCACTGTACCAGCTCTCCCGAACATGGAAGAGACAGCAAGGTATACACCGGCTGTACACTCCAGAAGGCTAACATTTCCTTCAGCAGGTCTGTTATAAAAAGACAGCCTGATTCCACACATAAGACCTTCCTGGAGACATGGAGACCCTCATTTACTGATGCCTCAGAGGTGGTGCTTCTTAAAGAGGCTTCCTCTCGGCTGGAGGTACCCAATACAATAACCTGGGGCTCTCCCAGAGCGTAACCAGGTGTGGGATTCACCCAAATACTCTGAGGCTCAGTGTCAATGAGCTCTTCCATGGCTTCTCTATGGATATCAGTTTGGTATACCACACCATTAACTCCTTTATGGGCTGTGGGCAAAACTTCTGCTGAGTGTTTATCCTCAATGGTGCCTTTAACCAGCGGTGGGTTCATTTTGGCAGCGACAGGAGCGCCCTGGACTAATAGCTGCTCCACAGTCCCTCTATTCAGCACAGCAGAAACCATGTCCACCCCATTGTTACCCACAGAGGCATCTTTTATTAATGCCAACAAGCTTGTTGCCCATCTGTCCCAGTCCATCGTCCCTGTGATCCCATCAGTGGTACTACGCAGTACCACTCCAACCGCTGAAGGAGACACAGAGGGACAGAGTGGCTCTGTATCAGACCCATTACCTATATCTTCATTATCCATATCACACTGGGAGACTCCTTTTCTAGGCACAGCAGGTTGCAATTTCATAGTCTCACCACCGTGACCTAGTGGCGTGTCATTCACTACAAAAACGTTTGCATTAGTGTATTGCATTAACACATCATCATTATGAATTCATTCATACCTTTTAGATTCACCATTGCCACACTGAAATAAATTCTCATCACTCAATTCAGATACACTCTGGTCCACCAGAGCAACACCATAGTTGTCCCAGGCAACCTCTGGCTCTAACACACAGAGCTCCCAGGAAGTTTCCATGGACACCTTTGCAGCCTTGGATACTGTTGCCAAGGGCAACAACATATCTTTACTCATATTCACATCAACACTGTTATCCTTCGTGAGCTGTGCTAGCCCATCACCAACCATAACATTACATTTACCAACAGTAACACTTTTGTCGGCATGACCATCAGCATTCTCATTGCATATAGACATGACTGCGGCTTTTGCGGGTAGTCCCTGGCTATTACCCAGCTGAGCAGCCTGTGAGCCATGCCTCACAGCACTCTCTCTCTTTAAAGGGACACTATATTCAGTTTTAGCAGCTCCATAGCTGACCTGGGAAATCCTCTGCTCCGTCACTGCGGGCTCCTGGGAGGTTTCCCTGGGCATCTCTGCAGCACCTGTCACTAGGGAACACGGTGCCATGACAGTTTTGGTCACCCCTAGTTTACCTTCCCCAGCCTTCTGCTGGATTATAGCAGGCACATGCAGAGTCCCCATGTCCTTTTCCATATTTAGTCCTGCTAATCGTTGGGCTGTTCCCTGTGCCTCCCCACTACTCAGGGTAGCACACAGCAGCCAGTCCATGTCCATCTGTATTGTGGAACTCCCTGAAGGACACACTCTCACTTCCTTGGAATCAGTCCCACAAACTGAAACAGTCTTACCATTTCCTGAAGCAGGTGTCATAGCCTTCACTTGAGTACGTAGTCTCTCCTCTGTGGTGTCTCCACAAACTGATTTCCCCATGTGGTCACGGGGCAGCACTGCAGCCATTCCGGACCAACTTACACCCCCTGCAGGTAACACCATATCCCTGTTGCTAGGGGTAGCTGCCAACATTTTTAAACACGAATCTGGGCTTGCAGATGAAGACATTTGCCCAGTAGCACCCTCAGTGGTATTCCATAATCTGGGGCAAGTAAAGATACCATGCCCAAACTGACCACATTCCAGGCAGGGTATGGTTCCATAGATAACCTTCTTGGGATACGGAACCACATCTCCCTTGTAGCCCCTTCTCCTGGTTGTCAGGTTTTCTCCTGTTGCTATGGGAGATGGCACTCTCCCAGCTGAACTTTGTGGGTTCCTCCAGATGCGCTGAACTCTCATCTCTGCGTTGCCACAATCCTCTGCAGACGCCACTTCTCTCACAGGGTCCGCAGGCCTGAAGTCACATGTGTTGCTATGGGCAACCACATTTTTCTGAAACTTCTGGGCAGCCTGCTGCTCCTTCCTGGAACTCCAAGCAGGCTTCCCAATTGCATAACCAGACCTTTGTCTGGTTGTGTCACCTTGCACTGGAAGCTGGGATAATGGGCACTTGGAGACAGTGTGCCCCCATTCACTGCACCGCAAACAGCGCTCTTGCGGCAGTATCTTGGCCGAACTTCCAACACTGCATCCTCTTTCAGGCTTAGTACTCTGCACACAGAAAACTGGTTTCCTTTCACCAGCATTGCCAGGGACAACAGCATGCACTTCCCACTGTGGCAAACCCTGTGCAGCCATGTATGGGGCTTGTTCTGGTGGTAACAACCCCTCCAGCCACAGGGCTTTGTCTCTCATTTCAGAAAATCTTGCTTCTTTTTTGAGTTTTGACCGCCCCATCTTTGCAGTCACTCCACAACACTTTTTCACAGTCCTGGTACACAATGGAGCACTGTCTCTTTAAAGGAAAGTTCCTTTTCTCTTGCAGGATCTCCTCCCCTGCACACACAGATAGTGCAGAGTCATGCACCAAACACAGTTCAACACATGAACTTACTTCATTGCTGGGATCTCTAGTTCTGCCCGCATTCTCCACCATATGTGGGAACTCGCTTCAGAGTGGTAGAGCTTCTTCAAAGCACACAGCAACTCGCTTCTTTTTTAAGGGCCTTTTTGCCCAATTTTATTTAAAGGAAAAAGTTCCAGAAACACAAATGCTTTCCACACAGGGGTATCCAACATCAAACCAAACAATTCAGCCTTCTGGCTCTTTGAGCTATACCGCTCTATATCTGTCTCCTACAGACTTCTTCCACAGGGTTGTTTTAGCACACAGCTATTCTCAAACAGCTCCTTGCTGCTTTTGGCTTCCACCTCTCCTTGGTGGAGCCCTCCTGACTCCTATCTGCCGGGGTGGAGCCCTCCTGACTCCTATCTGCCGGGGTGGAGCCCAGAACCATGGTTAGGACTCTATAAAAAGGCCTGCACACACCTGTGCAATCAGTGTGCTGGGGGTTCTCAAAACACGGACCCCGGATTGGAGATTTCATCCCTCCCAGATCTCTTTGAAATCTCCTGGCTCCAGATCCCAAAACAGACTTAATGAATAAATGAGGAAACTGAAAAGCCAGTTTCCTCTGCAATACATCAACTCTCTGGAGCCCCTCAACCTGCCTGGTTGAGAATCCAGGGTTTTCAGCTTGATTTTGGCCGTGGCAGGACACCGCACTGCCACAATATATATATATATACACACACACATAGATACTGTGTACAGTATATACAGTGCCTTGAAAAAGTATTCAAAGTATTCATACCCTTTGAAATTTTCCACATTTTGTCATGTTACAACCAAAAACGTCAATGTATTTTATTGGGATTTTATGTGATAAACCAACACAAAGTGGCAGATAATTGTGAAGTGGAAGGAAAATGAGAAATGTTTTTCAACATTTTTTACAAATAAATGTCTGAAAAGTGTGGGGTGCATTTGTACTCAGCCCCCTTTACGCTGATACCCCTAACTAAAATCTAGTGGAAGCAACTGCCTTCAGAAGTCACCTAATTAGTAAATAGAGTCCACCTGTGTGTAATTCAATCTCAGTATAAATACAGCTGTTCTGTGAAGCCCTCAGAGGTTTGTTAGAGAACATTAATGAACACACAGCTTCATGAAGGCCAGGGAACACACCAGACAGGTCAGGGACAGGAACATTACAACTATATTATACTATTTACTTATTTATTATTTATTACAGGTACTTATATAGCGCCATCAATTTACGCAGCACTTTACATATATATTGTACATTCACATCAGTCCCTAACCCTCAAGGGGTGTACAATCTAACGGCCCTAACTTACATTCATACATACACATATTAGGGCCAATTTAGACAGGAGCCAATTAACCTACCAGCATGTCTTTGGAGTGTGGGAGGAAACTGGAGTACCCAGAGGAAACCCACATAGGCACAGGGAGAACATGCAAACTCCAGGCAGGCGATGCCATGGTTGGGATTCGACCTCAGTACTGCCAGGTAGAAGTGCTAACCATTTAGCATCAAGGCTATTATATTATATTGTTGTTGTTTTTGTTATTTTAATATGTTTTTGAGTATATAGTTTGATTATGAACTGATAATCACTGTTGCAAGTTTTTTTTATATAATTAATTTAGCACGGGAGCGCAGCACTAAATATTATTATTCATTAATAATATAATTTTTAATCTATATGTTGTGGCACTATTTATGAGTTGGTGTAAGGAGCTAGCGCACCACATGTGCATGTATTAGTAAATTATTTGATTAATTGATCACTTATATTTCACCATATTAGCTCACAAGTATTAATATCACTTGATTTTTATAACCATTTAGTTTCTGTGCTGCCCCCCTATTTGAAAATAATTTTAAAAATAATAACAAAACATATTTTACATTTTTTTTTCAACCTATAATAATAATAAAAAAATGAACCTGAACTTTATAAAAACAAATTAAATATTATACATAAAGGCCTTTTGTCCTTTAAAAAAAAATGATATAGAAAGGAAAATGAATTAAATAATTGCATTTTTTATTTCTAATGATATATTTCTTATGGGGTTAATCAATGACGACGCTAAACTTGTCCTGGAGTTAGGGTTGACTGACCTCTGATCATGGAAGGGTTAACAAACGCAATAGAATGTGTAAAAAAAAAAAAATCTTTTGTTGACTGTGAAAATAATTAAAAATAATAAGAAGAGTAGAATATAGATAACTGGTATCTGCCCGAGGAGATATGTCAAGGTAACCGTTTTCGCACAGGTCAGCGTACCCTCTCAGTCTGGCTTTTCTCCCTCTCTCCAACAAATCTCATGCTCTGCCTTCCCTGGGATTCATCTGCTCTTTGTTGCAGTTCCAGCTCTGCTGCGTGTTTTGCCATTTATTTTGCTTTATCCCCCACCCCCTTCTGTTTACTCCCAATTTTAATGTTTTAATTTTTCTGCTCAAATTTTTTTGCTACAGTAAGAGCTGCGAAAACCTGGAATTGACTCGTTCTGGCCAGCTCAGTAGATGGTTTTAAAAAGATCTGAATCCGTTCCTCAATCCACCAAATATAACATTTAGAGGTGATAACACCGGAGGTTGTTTTTTGTTTTTAGGGAATATCCAATTGCTTTCTAGGGGATCAGAAGGAATTTATTCTCCCCCCCCAACCACTGGAGCAAGTTGGATCGGGAGTCTTTTTATTTAGCAGTTTATATTTATTATTTATTTCAGGTACTTATATAGCGCCATCAATTTATGCAGTGCTGTACATACATATTGCATACATACATATTATTATAATATATATATATATATTCCTCTTTTCCAAATGTTATATATAAAGGGTTGGTTTACTGTGCATTATACTTTGGGGGACTGGACTGTTGCCATATGGAGTAGAAAATGCCCCAGCTGCAGTGGGAGTAACAATGCCTCAGGGTTGGTGTCAGTGGGAGTATAAAAATTATATTACAAAATGAGATGGTCAGTAGGAGGAGAAATAGAGCCCCATCACTGGCAGGTGTGGGAGGAATCGTGCCCCATCATTGGTGTCAGTGGGAGGAATAGTGCCCCATCATTGGTATCAGTGGGAGGAATAGTGTCCCATCATTGGTATCAGTGGGAGGAATAGTGCCCCATCATTGGTATCAGTGGGAGGAATAGTGTCCCATCATTGGTATCAGTGGGAGGAATAGTGTCCCATCATTGGTATCAGTGGGAGGAATAGTGCCCCCTCATTGGTTACAGTGGGAGGAATAGTGCCCCAATAAGGGAGTGAACGAGTTGTTTAGTAGTGTCTGGGGTTAGGAACGTACGTATTTTGGAGATGTTGCAGAGGTGGAGCCTGCATGAGTTTGCCAATGATTGGACATGGGGTTGGAAGGACAGGTTTGAGTCTAGAGTGACACCTAGGACTTTGGCTTGTGGGGTGGGACTGATGGTGGCGTTGTTGGTCATGATGGAGAGGGTAGGGGGAGGGGGGCACGGGCTGGGGGGAAAATCAGGAGCTCGGTCTTGGAAAGGTTCAATTTGAGGAAGTGGAGTGACATCCAGGCTGATATGTCGTTCAGTAGGTGGGTGATACGGGACTGAAGGGGTGTGGCGAGGGGTGGAGAGGTAAATTTGTGTGTCATCGGCGTAGAGGTGATAGTTGAAGCCGTGGGAGTGTATCAGTTTGCCGAGGGAGGAGGTGTAGATGGAGAAGAGAGGGGGCCCGAGGACCGAGCCTTGGGGGACCCCAACAGAGGGGGAGAGAGGGGGAGGTGGTAGCGTTATAGGTAACGCTGAAGGAGCGATGGGAGAGATAGGAGGAGAGCCAGGAGAGAGCGGAGTCTCTGATGCCGAGGGAGTGTAGTTTGTTAAGGAGGAGGGGGTGGTCGACTGTGTCGAAGGCCGCGGAGAGGTCGAGGAGTAAGAGGACTGAGTAGTGGCCATTAGCTTTGGCGGTTAGCAGGTCATTAGTGATTTTGAGTAGGGCGGTTTCGGTGGAGTGTAGGGGACGGAATCCAGACTGTAGTGGATCGAGGAGGTTGTTGTCAGTGAGGTGGGCGCATAGGCGATTGTAGACTAAGCGCTCAAGGAGCTTGGAAGTAAATGGCAGCAGGGAGATGGGTCTAAGGTTGTTCAGGTCGGTGGGGTCCAGGGAGGGTTTTTTGAGTATGGGGGTGATGTGCGCGTGCTTTAGGGGGGAGGGGAATGCGCCAGTAGAGAGAGAGAGATTGAAGATGTGGGTGAGGGAGTGTAGGATGGAGGAGGAAGGTGACCAGAGGAGTTCTGTGGGAACAGGGTCAAGGGGTCAAGTGGTAAGGCGGGCTTCTGAGAAGACCTTAGTGACCTCCTCAGTGGTAGCAAGGCTGAAGGAGCGGAGTGTTGGGGAGGTTATAGTGTGCGGGACGTTAGGTGTGGTGGGAGGTAGGGCGGTTGCGAGGTCAGAAGAGGGGAGAGTTGATGGGGTTATAGTGGGAGGGAGGCTAGGTGGGGAGGTAGGTTGAGCATTGGCGATGTCCTTACGGATTGCGTCAATCTTATTTTGGAAGTGATTGGCAATCTCGTGGGCAGTTAGTGAGGTACTGAGTGGGGGGTGGGGGGGGGGAGAGTAGGGAGTTGAAAGTGGAGAAGAGCCGACGAGGACAGGTGCAGAGGGTGTTGATGAGGGTTACGAAGTAGGCTTGTTTGGCGGCATGGAGGGAGGAGGTGTAGGTGAGGAAGACAGATTTGTAGAGGAAGAACACTCGAGGCGATCTGGTTTTGCTCCATAATCACTCCAGCACATGACTGCGTCATTTAAGATTTTTAGTGTGGTCATTCTGCCAGGGTTGAAGCAGTCGGGGTCTAATGCTACGTGTGGTTAGGGGTGCTAAGGAGTCCAAGGCAGCTGACAGCGAGTCGTTGTACGCAGTAGTGGCCAGGTCAGGGCATGACAGTGGAAGGATACTGTCGTACAGACGGTCAGCTGCAGAATGGAGTGGGGCCGGGTTCAGGTTGCGGAGGTTACGGCTGGTGATGGTTTGACGTTTGGGGGGGAGGCATTATAGGACGGGGAGATGGAGAACGTAATGAGGTTCTGGTCAGAGAGAGGGAAAGGGGTGTTTGTGAGGTTGTGGAGGGTGCAGAGATGGGAGAAAACGAGGTCCAGGGTATTCCCATTGGTGTGGGCGGAGGACTGTGTGCACTGTGTGAGTGCAAAAGAAGAGGTTAAATTGAGGAGTTGGGATGTAGCCGGATTGTTGACATTGATAGGGATATTAAAGTCTTCAAGGATGATGGTGGGTAGCTCAGAGGAGAGGAAGAAGAGCAGCCAGATGGGAAAGTCTTCAAGGAAGCTGGATACTGATCCAGGAGGCCGATAGATTACTGCAATCCTCAGAGGGGTGGGAGAGAACGGTCAGATGCAATGGGTCTCGAAGGAGGAGAAGGATAGAGAGGGGGGGTTTGGGAGGACCTGGAAGGTGGTCAGCGGTGACAAGAGCACACCGACCCCACCACCTCTATGGCTGCTCGGTCTGTGTGAATGGGACCAGACAAGACCTCCATAGGAGAGTGCCGCAGGGGAGGCGGAGTCAGTGGCTTTGATCCAGGTTTCAGTGACCGCTAGGAAGTTGAGGGAGTGGGAGATAAAGAGGTCATGGATGGCAGTGAGCTTGTTGCAAACCGATCGGGCATTCAGGAGTGCAACCGAGAGTGGAGGGGTGGATGCGGGGAGGAGGGGGACAGGTGTAAGGTTGAGGGGGTTGCGGCGGTTCGTGGGGGTAGGAGGGTGCCTAGTCGTTGAGTGAGGTGAGGAATAGTGCCCCATTATTGGTATCAGTGGGAGGAATAGTGTTCCATCATTGGTATCAGTGGGAGGAATAGTGCCCCATCGTTGGTATCAGTGGGAGGAATAGTGCTCCATCATTGGTGTCAGTGGAATAAAAAGTACACCATCACTGGTGTCAGTGGAAGGAATAGTGCCCCATTGTTGATGTCAGTGGGAAGAATAGTGTCCCATCATTGGTGTCAATGGAAAGAATAGTGTCCCATCATTGGTGTCAGTGGGAGGAACAGTGTCCCATCATTGGTGTCAGTGGGAGAAATAGTGCCCCACTACTGGTATTTGTGGAAGCAATAGTGCCCCATCACTGGTGTCAGTGGGTGTCTGTGTTGGTGGGAGGAATAGTGCCCCATCATCTGTGTTGGTGGGAGGAATAGTGCCCCATCATTAGTATCAGTGGGAGGAATAGTGTTCCATCATTGGTATCAGTGGGAGGAATAGTGCCCCATCATTGGTATCAGTGGGAGGAATAACGCCCCATCATTGGTATCAGTGGGAGGAATAGTGCCCCCTCATTGGTGTCAGTGGAAGGAATAGTGCCCCATCATTGGTGTCAGTGGAAGGAATAGTGCCCCATCATTGGTATCAGTGGGAGGGATAGTGCCCCATCATTGGTGTCAGTGGAATAAAAAGTGCACCATCACCTCTGTCAGTGGAAGGAATAGTGCCCCATTGTTGATGTCAGTGGGAAGAATAGTGTCCCATCATTGGTGTCAGTGGGAAGAATAGTGTCCCATCATTGGTGTCAGTGGGAAGAATAGTGTCCCATCTTTGGTGTCAGTGGGAGAAATAGTGCCCCACTACTGGTATTTGTGGAAGCAATAGTGCCCCATCACTGGTGTCAGTGGGGGGAATAGTGCCCCATCATTGGTATCAGTGGGAAGAATATTGCCCTTTCATTGGTTTCAGTGGGAGGAATAGTGCCCATTATTGGTGTCAGTGGAAGCAATAGTGCCCCATCATTAGTATCAGTGGGAAGAATAGATCCCCAACGTTGTTGTCAGTGGGAGGAATAGTGTCCCATTGTTGGTATCATTGAGTAAAATATTGCCCCATCATTGGTGTCAGTGGAAGGAATAGTGCCCCATTGTTATTGTCAGTGGATTGAATAGTGACCTCTATTCTGTTCTATTCCCCTCCTGTCCTGCTTCTCCCTACCTGTCCCCCTGCCCCCCTCCTGTTCTGCAGACCCCACCTGTTCTGCTGCCCTCTCCTGTCCTATGGCCCACCGTTACACTGCCCCCCTCCTGTCACACTGCCCCCACCTGTCCCCCTGCCTTCTCCTGTCCCGTGGCCCCCCATCATGCTGCCCCCCTCCTGTCCCTCTGCCATCTCCTGTCTCGCTGCTCTCTCCATCATGCTGCCCCCTGCTGTCCTGCTTCCCCCCTCCTGTCCTGCAGTCCCCCCACCTGTCCTGCTGCCCCCTCCTGTCCCGTGGCCCCCCATTACACTGCCCCCTCCTGTCCTGTGGCCCCTCATCATGCTGCCCCCCTCCTGTCCCACTGCCCTCACCTGTCCCACTGCTCCCTCCTGTCCCGTGGCCCCCTTGTCACGTTGCCCCCCCTCCTGTCACACTGCCCCGTCACACTGCCCCCCCCCCTCGTCATGCTGCCCCCTCCTTTCCTGTCCTGAAGGGGTGGATCTTAAACATGAAGGGGTAGGACCCATTTAGAGGGGGGGGGCAGGCGCCTGATTTTAGTCTTGCCTAGGGCAGCACAAAACCAAAATTCCCCTTTGGATGCATGACATTGCAAATAAAGGATCGTGTGCATTTTTTTCCCAATGTGGAAAACAGCCCATTTATGCAAACACATGCAATGCAGTAGATTGCTAATAATGGTCCCACAAGGAAACCGGACAAAATCCTTACCTTGGACCCGGGGTTTCTTCCACTGCCTAATTGCTTATATTTTGCCCCCCCTCTCCCTCCCCCACTAATATGTTAATTATATTAAATAGATGAAATAGATAATGAAATGAAATAGATTGAGTGGTGTCATCCCTGGATCACTGTGCTTCTCTATGCAATGCAGGAAGAACATGGCTGGTGGGAGAGGTTGTCGGAGTGCTGCACAAAGCTTTCTGAAATCATCATCTCAAGGGCCCCCAGTGGGCTGGTTCTTGGGAGGAGTTATGCAAATATCAAAATGCCTTTCTGGGGGGATGTCAGCCTGGAGGAGTGTGTACTCCTAGTAGGCTGCATGTACATGCACACCTGTATATGCAGGTAATGTAAACTGTGATACTGAGCCTCTGTATTTAACCCCTCATCCTCCAGAGTATTTACCATCCCCCCCCTTCCTGACCAGGCCAGTTGCGGCGCTGTTACTTTAACTGACAATGGCGCGGTCATGCAACACTGCACACAAATGAAATTTACATCCTTTTTCCCCACAAATAGAGCTTTCTTTCAGTGGTATTTGATCCCCTCTGCGGTTTTTATCTTTTGCACTATAAATGAAAAAAAGACCGACAATTTTGAAAAAAAAACCATTATTTTGGACTTTTTGCTATTAAACATGTTAAGTATAAAAAATATTAAAAATCAAATTTGGACATAAATTTCGGCCAGAATGTATTCTGCTCCATGTCTTTGCTAAAAAAAAATCCCAATATGTGCAAATTAATTGGTTTACGTTAAAGTTATAGTGTTTACAAATGGCGGTATAGATACTGGGATTTTTTTTTCATTTTTTTTAATACTAGTAATGGCTGCAATCAGCGACTTATAGCGAGACTGCGGCGGGAATTCTGACACTGGGGGAGGGGACTGATTTGGTGTCACTGACATCCCCAGTGACACCAATACAGTGATCAGTGCTAATAAAAAGCACTGACACTGTACTTATGGCACTGGGCAGGAAGGGGTTAACATGTGGGGCCATCAAAGGGTTAACTGTGTGATGTGTGTGATTTACTGTGTAAGCATACTATACAGAGCCATACAAAGCAGAATGCTGGTGCTGACAGGGGAGAGATATGTATTGTTTACATACAGACCTGTCCCCTGTCAGTGTTCCTTGGCGATTGCTGGGTGCCGGCGGAGAATCTCCAGCCGGGAACCGGCGATCGACAGCTGTAGTCACCAATGGTGGTGTGGGTAAAGCAGCACGCCCCCCCCCCACCTGGAAATGCAAAATCACGTATATATACATGATTTTGCGCAGCCCTGCCACCCTGTAGCAGTATTTATGACCTTGTCCCGACACTGCCCACAGATAATGCCAAGCAACCATTGCTGGCTTCCATGTAGAGAAGTGGCTGCAAAGACACCGCAGGAGATCAGAAGTACTGAAATGTAACAAAGTATGAAGCAGGGGCGGACTGACCATTTGGAAACTCGGGCACTGCCCGAGGGCCCGGGGTCAGTAGGGGGCCCCATGAGATGCCCCTGGTACCTTTTTCATAGGCTTTTTTGAGTTTGGGCAAGGACACAGGGGCCCCATGATCCCCTATTGCCCGGGGGCCCCATGAGTTGTCAGTCCGCCCCTGGTATGAAGACAAGTATTTTTTTAAATGACTGTTGCCTGTGACACATGGTGCTTTAGCATACTGACATTTTGTTTTACAAGATTTTTTTACCCCAGATTCACACCTAAGCGTTTTCTGCAGCGTTTTGCAGAAACGCAGTACAATCCATTTAACATGATTTCCTATGGGACACGTTCACATCTTTGCGATTTCATCCGATGCGTTTTTTTTTAAAGGGTCGGGGACTTTTTTTTTACTCTATAGACTTCAATGGAAACACTGCAGTAAAGCGTGTAGTGTTTTTTTGCCATGTTTTTGATGCATTTTGCTGTTTTAAATCTGCCTAGCAACAAGAGAAAAAAAAATTAAGAAGCAAAACGCGTCAAAAACGCAGGTGCAAAAACGCGAACCCCAATGTAGAAATGGGTCAAAAGCAACCTGCATAGGTGTGAACCTAGACTGAATCTTTCCTTACCCTATGTTCACACCTATGTATTTTCCAGAAATGCAGTACAGTCCATTTCACATGATTTCCTTTGGGACACGTTCACATCTCCACGTTTTCACCCGGTGGGTCAGGGTCTTTTTTGAACGCAAAAAGTTGCGTTTTTGGTTCTATAGACTTCAATGGAAACACGGCAGAAAAGCATGTATTGCGTTTTTTCTTCATTTTTTCAGTTTGATGCGTTTTAAATCTGCCTTGCAACAAGAGAAAAAGCAAAACGCGTCAAAAATGCAGGTGCAAAAAGCATGTAGTGCGTTTTTGACACTTTTTAATGTTTTTACTGCATGTTTGATGCGTTTTGTGTTTGAAATCCACCTAGCAACAATAAAAATGAAAAAAAAAAAGTGGCAAAAATGCAACGCAAAGTGCAATGCAGAAACGGCTCAAACGCAACCTGCACAGGGGGGAACCGAGCCTAAGGGAGATGATTAGATGACACAATTCCGTCCACTTCGTAGAAATAAGAGTTTAACTCGATGTTCTTGTACCACTTTTATTTTTCCCCCAAAACAGAATAAAGCAGCAATGTGCAGTCGGAGTCTGCAGTCCCAGCAGGTAGCAGGAGGAATAATGCCAGTTTAACATTAGAACGCAAATAAAATAACTTCCAAATGCTGCGCGGCGCTTCTGAGAGTTCTATTATGCGGCTCGAAGTGTTCGGCTTGAAAGAACAACGTGATAACTGATTTACATAGTTATTATTTTAGCTGCACAGTGGAGTCGTCTCAAATTTGTGTTTTGGTTAAAATAAAATTAGCATTGACTATGTCGAGAAAATAGAAGGTGCAAGAAGAGAGCGGTCCACGTCCTTCGCAGGCATCTTTGTTGCCAGTTTCTACGCACGGACACTGGAAATCATGCATGGGATGTAGCGGATGGCCATTCCACATTACTTCTCGTGTTAAAGTGTTCCTAAACCCACCACAGTACAATCTGTCTGTATATGCGGTAAAGCGTGCTTGTTATACTCACTGCGGTACCTAAGGGGTTAGTCCTCTGCATTGTGTAAAAAGGCTGTTTGATCCTGTCTTCTCTGATCCTCCCCTTCTTCTACTGTCCCCAATCTATCTGCTGATAGTACAGAGCCCTAGGAGGTGTTCTGCACATGCTCATCTGGACACTGATAGAAGTCACAAGACTGCTGATAAAAGTCATAAGAGCCTTGGGGGCAAGTTGCACATGCTCAGTTTGGTGTGTATTGCTAGAGAGTTTTTTCTTTTTTTTGGGGGGGGGAGGGGTGCCTGTGATTGGCACAGGGCCAATCGGCACTGTCCAGACAGAGGGTCAGGGGTTATGCAGCCTCATAAGACAGTCAGAGGTGAATAGGCACTCCTCCTACAAGATTAACCAGTGCTCATCTGGACACTGATAGAAGTTGCAAGACTGCTGATAGAAGTCACAAGAGCCTTGGGGGCAAGCTGCACATGCTCAGTTTGATGTGTATTGCTAGAGAGTTTTTTTTGGAGGGTGGGGGGGGTGCATGTGATCGGCACAGGGCCAATCAGCACTGTCCAGGGAGAGGGTCAGGGACATGCAGCCTTATAGGGGAGAATGAAAACTCCTACAAGCTTTAACCAGTACTCAGCTGGACACTAAGAGAAGTCACAAGACCGCTGTAACTGCTGATGAGAAAGGGTATGTAGCAGTTTATATTTATTATATATTTATTTCATGTACTTATATAGCGCCATCAATTTACACAGCGCTTTACATATATATTGTACATTCCCATCAGTCACTAACCCTCAAGGGGCGTACAATCTAAGGTCCCTAACTCACATTCATTCATACACATACTAGGGACAATTTAGCCAGCAGCCAATTAACCTACCAGCATGTCTTAGAAGTGGCAGGAACCCGGAGAACCTGGAGGAAACCCACTCAGGCACAGGGAGAACATGCAAACTCCAGGCAGATGGTGCCATGGTTGGGATTCGAACCAACTACCCTAGTACTGCCAGGCAGAAGAGTGCTGCCCATATTTGCTAAAATAATTGCAATTTCATGTTCTTTGTATTGTGGGAGACCAGATAAAGTGAATGCAGGGTCCGGGGTTTAGTAACATTTTAAAATCAAGTGTCGGATCTGTTCTGATCAGTGCCAATTAGGGGGCTTCACTGTCATTCTGATCTCAAGGCTGGGATGGCTGGTTGTATAGTATCATTGCTGGTGCGATGAGGGTCCTGAGGGATCTTCCTCATGGGGAGAAATCCAAACGGAGAGTCCACTATGTAAGTTGTGGGTCAGTAGTACTTCCTTAGTGTTGAGGGTTCTGATGGGCCCAGTGCCTCTTGATTCGAGTGGTGGTACCTTGTTTGGCCAGGGTTCAGGGAGGCGGAATGCTGGCAGTGTTGAGTGCCCCCTGGGAGTGGTGCCCTGGAGGCACTCTGAGTATCACTATGGGTTCTTCTCGGGCATTTTTGTAACCAGTTTCTTTGCAGTTATACTGGAAACATTCGTGGAATGTAGACACTGACAATTCTGCATCGCTTCTTAGCCTTTTGTTTAAGATCAAGTGTTCTTGTCAGTGTCCATTAGGGGGCTCCACCATCATTCTGGTGTCAAGGCAGGAATGGCTGATTGTATGGTATCCCTGCAGGTATTATCAGAGTTCTGAGTGATCTTCCTTTTGGGAAGAAATTTGAATCGAAAGCCCACCACATATGGTGGGGGTCGGTAGTACTTCCCTAACCTGGAAGGTTTCGAGGGGCCCAATGCCTCCTAATTCAAGTGGCGTTACCTTGTCTGGCCAGGATTTGGGGAGGCAGAGAACTTGCGGTGTTAAGCCCCTCCTGGGAGTGGTGCCCTGGAGTATCATTATGGGTCTGGGACCCCACTGTGAGAAAAGACACTAGTACACAACACTAAAGCTTTTTCTGCCTAATTCCTCATAGGTACGGCCTTTTGGTTAAAAAAAATAAAATTTAATTGACTATATTTATCAAATATAAGGTGCAAGAAGAGAGCAGTCAAGGTTCTTCTCAGGCATCTTTGTTACCAGTCTCTTTGCAGTTGTATGGGAAACATTCATGGAATGTAGCAGCTGACAATTTTGCATTACTTCTTGGCCTTAGTGTAGTATCTGTTCCTATCAGCGTCCAGTAGGGGCGTTCCACCATCATTCTTGTCTCATGGCTGGGATGGTTGTATAATATGCCTGCTGGTATGGGTAGGGGGTCCTAAGGGATCTTCCTTGTGGGAAGAAATCCAAATCAAGAGTCCACCATGGAAGTTGTGGGTCACTAGTACTTTCCTGGTTTGGAGGAACCTGAATGGCTCAGTGTCTCCTGATTCAAGTGGTGCTACCTTGTCTGGCCAGGGTTTAGGGAGGCAGAGAGCTTGCGGTGTTAAGTTCCTCCTGGGAGTGGTGCCCTGGAGATGCTCTGAGTATCACTATATGTTCTTCTCGGGCATCTTTGTTACCAGTTTCTTTGTAGTTATATTGGAAACATTCATGGAATGTAGCAGCTGCCAATCCTGCATCGCTTCTCGGCCTTTTGGCTAAGATCAAGTGTAAGATCTGTTCTTATCAGTGTCCAGAAAGGGGCACTGCTGTCATTCTGGTCTCGAGACTGGGATGGCTGATTGTATAGTATCCTTGCTGGTATGATGGGGATCCTGCAGGATCTTCCTCATGGGAAGAAAACCAAATTGAGACCCCCCCATGTAAGGTGTGGGTTGGTAGTACTACTCTAGTGTGGAGGGTTCCGAGGGGCCTAGTACCTTCTGATTTGAGTGGTGCTACCTTGTGTGGCCAGGTGATGGGAAGACAGAAAGCCCACAGAGTTAAGCGCCCCCTGGGGGCGGTACCCTGGAGGTGTTCTGAGTATCACTATGGGTTTCGGACCCCTCTGTGACAATAGACCCTCACCCATACCAACAAAACTTTTTCTGAACAACTTCTTATAGGCTAGGCCTTTTGGCTGAAATCAGGGCAATTTTTGCTACCAGACTGCAAGGCCTAACCACTGTCTTACACATTGACACTTTAACATAGGGGTTAGATCAGATAAGTTGTTAGCTGCTAATTAACACTGGGAGATCTAATCAGCCATTTGACAGATATTATGAAAGTGCCTGCAATCTGACACTTGAGGAATCCAACTTGGTGCTCACTTGCACTAAAAAACAAAACAAAGACCATTAGGGTTCCCAATTCACCTTCCCCATCAGAAACTCTGGTGAGACCAACTGCTACTTAGGCTCAGTGGCACTTACAGTGCCATGAAAGAGTATTTGCACCCATCCTGATTTTTTTTTTTGTTTTTTGCATATTTGTCACACCTAAATAATTCAGATCATCAAACAAATTTTAATATTACACAAAGATAACCCAAGTAAATACAAAATTCAGTTTTTGCATGATTTTATTAAGAGAAAAAAGCTGTCCATGTGATTGACATATATCAGTCTGGGAAGGGTTACAAAGCCATTTCTAAGGCTTTGGAACTCCAGGGAACCATGGTGAGAGCACTTATCCACAAATGGAGAAAACTTGGAACGGTGGTGAACCTTCCCAGGAGTGGTCGGCCTACCAAATGACTCCAAGAGCACAACGATCACTCATCCCGGAGGTCATGAAAGAGCCCAGAACAACATCTATAGAACTGCAGGCCTCAGTTGCCTCAGTTAAGGTCAGTGTTTATGATCCAACAATAAGAAAGAGACTGGGCAAAAATTGCCTCCATGGGAGAGTTCCAAGGCTAAAGCCACTGCTGACCAAAAAGAATACAAAAGCTGCTCTCACATTTGCAAACAAAATCTTGGTTATCCGCAAGACTTTTGGGCAAATATTCTGATTGATGAGACAAAAGTTGAACTTTTTGGAAGGTGTGCGTCCCATTACATCTGGTGTAAAACTAACACAGCATTTCATAAAAAGGACATCAAACCAACAGTGAAACATGGTGGTGGTAGTGTGATGGTCTGAGGCTGCTTTGCAGCTTCAGGACCTGGCAACTAGAATTCTGCGCTCTACTAGAAAATCCTGAAAGAGAATGTCCGGCCATTAGTTCATGACCTCAAGTTCAAGTGCACTTGGGTTATGTAGCAGGAGGGTTAGAGGGCAATTACTTTTTCACATAGGGCCAGGCAGGTTTGGATGGCTTTTTTTCCCTTAATAAATGAAATCCTCATTTAAAAACTGCATTTTGTATTTACTCGGGTTATCTCTGTGTACTATTAACATTTGTTGATCTGAATCATTAAACTGTGACATAGTTACATAGTTAGTCTGGCTGAAAAAAGACAAAAGTCCATCCAGTTCAACCATCAAAAAAAAAATTGTTATAATCCTACACCCACAGTTGATCCAGAGGAAGGCAAAAAAACCCAGTAAAGCATGATCTAATTTGCTCCTGCAGGAGGAAAAAATTCCTTCCTGATCCCCCGAGAGGCAATCGGATATTCCCTGGATCAACTTTACCTATAAATGTTAGTATCCAGTTATATTCTGTGTATCTAAGAAAGAATCCAGGCCTTTTTTAAAGCAACCCACTGAGCTGGCCAGAACCCCCCCCCCCCCAAAAAAAAAAAAAAAACAGGAAGGGGGGAAATACTTTTTCACAGCACTGTAGCTACAGGAAACCATAACGTATGCATTACACAAGACCCAAATGAGTGGAGGTGCTGCCAGAGGTTCCATTCTACCACCTATGGGGAGGATCACGCTATAATGAACTACACTAGGCAGGTAGCATAGGGAGAGAAACATCTAAGAGTCTGAACTACGGGACCACATAGCTAAATAAAAAGGGTTGCAAAAGATCAGGAAAATCTACTTTAACCTCAAGACAAGTGAAATTGTACATGCTTGTTGTATTTAGGCAAAATTTGCTCGTCCCGGATTTCGGTTTTAAGAAGGTCATCCATTTACCATACTTAAATGCAATTATATTATAGGTTATTTCCTTTGTTGACATTCTAAAAAACTGGAGGTGTGACTATGGTCCTTGGGTAGCAATGCTCACCTTTTAACGGCTGCAGCAGACATTTCTGTGTACGTTATTTCCATCTTAACGTACAACGTGAAAAACCAACATCTGTCAAGACAGGCCATACACATTTGCAAAATCAATAAACAACCGTCTCCAAATGTATACCGTATAGAAAAGTAAGTTACTCATGTGAACCATATGTTTTTCACATTGGAAACAATTATTGGAGGCATTTTTGGACATTATTCATCCGTGTCCAATCAAATCTTACTTTCTCAAATCCAATAAAGTTGTATTTTACGGCACAATAGAAACAACACTGATTAGAATTCAAAGAACAGTCTGCTTAGTTCACCAAAATTTTAATCCTACCCAAATGTTTGAATGGCCAGGAGTTCTGGTGGTCTGGCTCCAATGTCAGTTGCCGCACCTATCGTTAATTGCCCGACATTCTTGGCTTTCCATTATATAAATTGCTTCGTTACAAAGCATCCTTTATCGTTGCCAGAATGAAACCCCATTAATAGGAGTTCAGTCCTTGCCAAGTCGCCCCATTTGTTGAACAAAGTACATGTTGAGTTTAAGGTCTCTGGGTTATGTTGCTTTGTATATACTGTGACTTTTTTTTCGGTGGTCTAAAGATTGATTCTTTCCTGGAAACTGTTTTTAACTGCAATAGGTTACAGACAACCTTGTGTACCTCCAACATATGCAGAGATCAACAAGTTTCACTGTAACATCGAGAAGCAAATGTCAAATATCTATTAGACTCATGGTGCCTATTTAACTTCTTGCCACCAATGTAACGCATATGTGTGGCAGCAAAGAGGTTGGGTTTTAATGGCCATACATATGTTTCCATGGGTAGCAGAGCTTTCTATGCTAAGAGGATGATCCCCAGCACATTGACAGAGCTGTCAGACAGCTCTCAGTCTGTACAGATGATTCAGGAGGTGGCGGTACTGGTTTTTGATCATGTGACCACAAGGACATCCAATCACAGTGGTCAAGTGATCCACCAGTCCTTCCCAGGGAGTACAGACCTATTAAAGGGATACCTGGACTAGGCAGGAAGGGATTAAAAAGGGTGGAATAGTGTTCCATCATTGGTATTAGTGGAAGGAGTAATGCCCCATCATTGGCATCAGTGGGAGCAATCGTGCTCCATTGTTGGTTTCAGTGAGATGAATAGTGGCCCATCCTTGGTGTAGGTGGGAAGAATAATGCCCCATTAATGGTATTAGTGGGAGGAATAGTGCTCCATCAGTGGCTTTAGTGGGAGGACTAATGCCCCGTCATTGGGATTAGTGGGAGGAATTGTGCCTCATTATTGGTATTAGTGGGAGGAATAGTGCCCTATCGTTGGTTTCAGTTTGTGGAATAATGGCCCATCCTTGGTGTCATTGGGAGGAATAGTGCCCCATCTTTGGTATTAGTGGGAGGAATAATGCCCCATCATGGAGATTAGTGGGAGGAATTGTGCCCCATTATTGGTATTAGTGGCAGGAACAGTGCCCCATCATTTGTTTCAGTGGGTGAAATAATGGCCCATCCTTGGTGTCAGTGGGAGGTATAATGCCCCATCTTTGGTATTAGTGGGATGAATAGTGCTCCATTGTTGGAATTAGTAGAAGAAATAATGCTCCATCATTGGTATTAGTGGGAGGAAAAGTGCCGCATCATTGGTATTAGTGGGAGGAATAGTACCCCATCATTGGTATTAATGGGAGGAATAGTGCCCCGTCATTGTTATTAGTGGGAGGAATAATGCCCCATCATTGGTATCATTGGGAGTAATTGTTAGGAATGGACTTGCAAGTAATGGTGGGACTCACCCGCCTTGTGGGCTGCAGTACCAGGGCTGGCCAGCGGGTGCTCCCAGCAATCACAGACTCAACCCTGCAGCCAGCCAAACACCTGAAACTGCTTATGCAGGTGTATTTAAGTGATGGCCAGACCTGCAGTCTCTGCCTTGGTGTGTGTTTTTCCTGGGCCCTGTATCTTGTTCCTACATTCCTGTTCCTGTCTCTGTCTCTGTCTGATTCGTTGCTGACCCTGCCTGATCCGGACCTCTGCTGACTTCTCCTGTTTTATCCCTGGCGTGTGACCCCGACCATTCTCTGCCTGACCCCCCTGTACCTACCTGCCCGATTGTTATTGACCCGGCCTGCCTGACGACGCATGCATTGTATGTATTATCTGTGGGTGGTTGGTTTGGTTCGTTTGCACTGTGTTATGTTTTGGTATTGCACTGCGTTTATGTTTGTATTGTTAGTCTTTAATAAATTATATTGTTTATAACTTATCTGAAGCCTGCGTTTCCCTGCGTCAGTCACATACCTCTGGTCATACCCCGGAGCCCTGACATTACACCAAGGCAAAGACTGCAGGTCTGGCCATCACTTAAATACACCTGCATAAGCAGTTTCAGGTGTTTGGCTGGCTGCAGGGTTGAGTCTCTGATTGCTGGGAGCACCCGCTGGCCAGCCCTGGTACTGCAGCCCACAAGGCAGGTGAGTCCCACCATTACTGGCAAGTCCATTCCTAACAGTAATAGTACTTCATCATTGGAAGTAGTGGGAGAAATAGTGTTCTATCATTGATATCAGTTTGAAAAATAATTGCCCACTCATTGGTAGTAGATGGAGGAATAGTGCTCCATTACTGGTATTAGTGGGAGCAATAATGACCCATCATTGATATTAGTGGGAGAAATACTGTCCCATCCTTGGTATCAGTGGGAGGAATAATGAACCATCATTGGTATTAGTGAGAGGAATAGTGCCCCGTTGATGGTATCATTGGGAGCAACAGTGCTCTATCGTTAGTATTAGTTGGAGGAATAGTGCCCCATCATTGGTGTTAGTGGGAGAAATAATGCCCCATCATTGGTGTCAGTAGGAGGAATAGTGCCCCATCATTGGTATCAGTGGGAGGAATAGTGCCCCATCATTGGTATTAGTGGAAGAAATAGTGCACCATCATTGGTATCAGTGGGAGGAATAGTGTCCCATCATTGGTATCAGTGGAAGGAATAGTGCCCCATCATTGGTGTAAGTGGGAGAAATAGTGCCCCATCATTGGTGTAAGTGGGAGGAATAGTGCCCCATCATTGGTATTAGTGGAAGGAATAGTGCCCCATCATTGGTATCAGTGGGAGGAATAGTCCCTAATAATTGGTATCAGTGGGAGGAATAGTGCCCCATCATTGGTGTAAGTGAGAGGAATAGTGCCCCATTGATGGTATCATTGGGAGCAACAGTGCTCCATTGTTGGTATTAGTGGGAGAAATAGTGCCCCATCATTGGTGTCAGTAGGAGGAATAGTGCCCCATCATTGGTGTCAGTGGGAGGAACAGTGCCCCATCAGTGGGAGGAATAGTGCCCCATCACTGGCATCAATAGGATGAATAGTGCCCCTTCTGGATGTCAGAGACAGGATGTATGTCCAACTGTTGATGTCAGTGGGAGGAATAGTACCCCATGGTTGGTGTCAGATTGAGAAGTAGTGCTTCAGATCAGTTGGAGGAAAAATGTGCCATGGGGCTAGAAAAAGGTCTCATTCAGCCTGTGGGCCACACTTTGAAGACCACTGTGGTAGCCTAAAGGATCTGCATGGAGAAAATCCTTTATAAAAGTGTAGAGGAAGCCACAGCAGACCTGAAACAGACCAGATAAGAGACACCTACAGCAGAGTAATCCAGAGCAGCAGGGTCAGATTCAGACACCATCCCAGGTCAGGTCCGGAGATACCTCCATAATGTGTGCAGCCACGATTTCCATGAATAACAGCAACATGTTTCACTGTAGCAGCTATTTGAGACAGAAATCACAATAGAGTGACGCATCGTCTGACTCCCCTACAGCACCAATACCTAGTACTAAATCTTTTTATTTCAAGGTGGCCTTTGAGTGGCAACATGATGGGATATGCTCCGCGCCGCTCACAATTCTGTTCTCTAATTCCAAAACAATTTTGAAAGTTAATTGTCGAAAGAAAGGACATGCTGTGTATTGATATCGGGAACAGTTCCAAGCTCCAAGCTTTCAAACATTAATTAAAAAGACCCATCAGTAATATAAAGCATTTGTACAATAACCTTTTCTGCTCACCTTATCGATTTACGGCTATAAAACCAGTCAGTAGTTGGTCTTACACATGAAAGATTTAGATTTCAGGTGATTACCGCTAACAGCCTTTATGCACTGAAATATAATGTTCTAGTCTATAGAACAACTCATCGGTACGTTGGCTGGAAACATGTCGGCCGGTAAACCCTACAGCAGAAGTTAGCTTGAGCAAACTTAGTTATAAAGAAGTTATTAGAACTTGATTATTGGTAAGCAAAGGGAAAATGCTTCCCACCGTGATGGCATCGAATTGACCTGTTTTTAGAAATATTTCATGAATGTAATCATCAAAGGCCAACTATGGATTCCATGCTCCCCAAACCCCTATTGGCCCTCTTGCCTTTTTTGTCTTCTATTTTCGAATGTTTTTTGGCTGGGCACAAGACACCCACAGGGGCGGACTGACAACTCATGGGGCCCCCCGGGCAATAGGGGATCATGGGGCCCCTGTGTCCTTGCCAAAACTCAAAAAAGTCTATGAAAAAGGTACCAGGGGCATCTCATGGGGCCCCCTACTGACCCCGGGCCCTCGGGCAGTGCCCGAGTTTCCAAATGGTCAGTCCGCCCCTGGACACCCATCATCCTTTTAAGTTTTCTCTCGATGGAGTTCGGTTCTGACTGATGCAGAAAGTGGCAGGACTGACGTAATGATATCAGCACTAGAGATGGACCGGTTTGCTGGATATTTGCTGAACAATTAAAAAAATGCACAAATCACAAACATAAATTTCCCGGCACCCTTATCAACTAGCCTGCAATCTAATGTCCCTGTCTAACAACGCTCATTAACCCCTTGTCCTCCTGAGGATTTACCCCATCCCCCGTCCCTTCCTGACCAGGCCATTTTTATGGCGCTGCATTACTTTAACTGACAATTGCGCGGTCATGCAACACTGCACCCAAATGAAATTTATGTCCTTTTTTCCCACAAATTGAGCTTTCTTTTGGTGGTATTTGATTGCCTCTGCGTTTTTATTTTTTTGCGCTATAAAAAAAAGGCCAACAGTTTTGAGAAAAAAACTATATTTTTGACTTTTTGCTATTAATCCCTTCACACCTAAGGGTAAAACAAATCTTAAACCTGGCAAAGGCTCTATTACTGTCCACCCAAAAAAAAAAAGTTTGGGTTGTATTTTAACCCCTTCACTCCTAAGTGTAAAACAAATCTAAATCCCTAAGCACAATTTTGCAACGTTGACATGTGTTAGTAAAACCGTCCATATCATCACAACTACTTTGTACATCCAGGTGAATTATACCTTGTTTTTTTCAGGACAAATTGGGCTTTCATTTGGTGGTAAATGGTAATGGATAGCTCCTGATTTTTTTTATTATCAAAGGAAAACTGGCCCAAAATAGTAAAAAAAAAAATCTTTTTTGTTTTAATTTAGTTGTGTGTTTCTTGTTACTACCATAACCTACCACCAAACAACAACCCAAAATAAATTTTCCAGCTCCTGACCATCGCAACAATACCATATATGTGTATGTTATTTGTTGTTTGTACCCGTAGTACAGCCCAAAAACAATAGTGCGCATTTTGTTTTTTGTTTACCTAAAACACACTGACACTAATACCAATTTTAAAAATCATGACCTTTGACCCTGACCTTTTGACCTTGACCTTTGACCCTGACCTTGACCCAGACACTTACCCTGGCACTGAACTAGATCAAACCTTGATCTAGGTATTTTTATTTTCTTTTTTAATATTTATTTATTTATCTTTTGTTTGTTTTTTAACAAAATTTTTTTCTCTCTATGCCAGGAGTTAGAGATATACAATGTATCTCTCTCCTCCATTCATAGAGGGAAAAAAAACAAGGGGGCCAGGCTTTACAGTGACTGATCACTGTGATAGCCAATCAGAGGCTATCACCGTGATCATGTGACCTGGAATCGGATGTCCCGGGTCCGATCGTTAGAACGGGACCCAGGGCTCTCAGTGACACCCTGGACTTTGTTCTGGGAGCACACTGTGCGGCGCGCTCCCAGTACAAACTGCAAAACCAAGAAATAGAGAAGAACTGTGGAATGTAGTCCAATCATCCTGGGCTGGAATACCTGTTCACAGGTGCCAGAAGTTGGGTGACTCCATGCAACACAGATGTACAGCAGTTCTCAGAAACAGTGCTTATACAACTAAATATTCATTAAGTGATTCAAAGGAAAGCAAAATCTTCCAACATTTTTCAGTTTATATAGTGAATGTTTGAGTTTGTAAAGAAGAATACAAACACTGCTATTTTTTTGAACAGTCTAATATTCACGTTTCTTCAATTATTTTTAGAGGAACAACACAAATTTGATATATTTTTCTTCATGTTTTGATTTGGAATAGAATGTGTCGTGTTCCCAATGATTTTGTGTGTATGGAAATAAAAGCTATTAGAAGGATTTTGAGCTTTATTCACTTTTTTCAGCACACTGCTATTATTTTGAACACAACTGTATATATGGCGGTTGGGAAGCATAAATGAGTACACCCCAACAAATTTGTCAGAAAACCTTTACTTTCCTTTCAGAATCAACATTTTCTATGGAACACTATACTACAAAATACTCCCACAAAGACCGGCCACAAAAAAGTATTTTTCCCAAAAAAATTCATTCAAGACCATGTTCTAAAAATGAATATACCCAATGAAAGTCTTAGGAGCAAAGATAGATTTTAGACAGCAAAATCCTAATGAACAAAAACTCATCTCCTGGTGAGTCTAATTATTCATTAAACAGGTGTCCAGCAGACAGTGGATTATAAAAGGGCTTCACTTAACAAAGAAAACCCCTCCCATTTCATTCCGTCAACAATGGCACCACATGGAAGAGAAATGTCACAAGACCTGAGAAAGAAAATAATTTCTATACACAAGAAAAGCGATTGCTACAAGAAGCTAAGCTTTACTTACCAGTCAGAATACTGTAGCAAAAGTGATGCAAAAATTTAACAAGGTTGGAGCTGCAACCATCTCACAGAGACATCCAGGCTGTCCTCGGAAGTTACCACCTCGACAGGAGCGTCTTCTGATGAGAAGGGTTGAAGAAATTCGCCATGCAAGTTCACTGCAGTTAGCTAAAGAAGTTGAAAGCCAAACTGGGGTGATTGTTTCCCGTGACACAATACTGCATACACTACAAAGGAATGGCATGCATGGGTGTCAGACTTGAAGAAAGCCTCTCCTAAAGCCCATGCACAAAAAAGCCCGCCTAGAATTTGCCAGGGGCCCATGCTGGAAAAGAAGAAGACTACTGGGACTCTGTACTCTGGAATGATGAAACCAAGATAAATGTTTTTGGAACTGATGGCTTCAAAACTGTATGGTGTCGCAAAGGGGAGGAGTACAAAGAAAGATGCATGGTGCGTACTGTGAAACATGGTGGTGGTAGTGGCCTTCTGTGGGGTTGCATGAGTGCTGCTGGTGTTGGGAAGCTGCATTTTATTGATGGTGTCATAAATTCACAGATGTACTTCTCTATATTGAAAGAGAAGATGCTACCATCACTCTGTGCCCTTGGTCGTCGTGCACTTTTCCAACATGACAATGATCCAAAACACACATCTAAGGCCACTGTTGCATTTATGCAGAAGAACTGGGTGAGAGTGATTCAGTGGCCAAGTATGTCTCCTGATCTGAACCCAGTCCAACACCTATGGGGAATTCTGAAGAGACAAGTTGAGCATCACTCTCCATCCAGCATCCAGGCTCTAAAAGAGGTCGTTCTTGAAGAATGGAAAAAGATCGATGTTGCAATATGTCACCAACTTGTTCATTCCATGCCTAGAAGACTCGGTGCTGTCCTCACAAATCATGAAGGTCATACAACATATTAAATGGAGTCGTTTTTGTTGTGGGATGGATTCTTTTTGCATCAACTAATTTGAGTAAAACTGAAGATTTTGTAATCCCAGTTATATTATTAACGTTACTTCCATGTAATGAGCGAAACAAATGTTCTATATAACTGTTTTTTCAAAATTGTGGAAATTCTTCTTGTGTTCGTTGAGATATTGATTAAAATCTTACTTTACAAAAGGGGTGTACTCATTCATGCTGAGCACTGTGTATCAGGGGTCTCCAAACTTTGTAAACAAAGGGCCAGTTTGCTGTCCTTGAGAATTTAGGGGGGCCGGACTAGGGTCAGTGGGTGTAGACAATGCCCTATGTTTGTCAGTCGGAGAACTAGTGCCCCATCATTGGTGTCAATGGAAGAAATTCTGCCCCATTGTTGTCAGTGGGAGGAATAGTGCCCCATCGTTGATGTCATTGGGAAGAATAGTGCACCTTTGTTTGTGTAAGTGTAAGGAATAGTGCCCCATCATTGGTGTCAATGGAAGAAATTCTGCCCTATCATCAGCGTCAGTGTGAGGAATAGTGCCCCATTGTTGGTTTTACTGGGAAGAATAGTTCCCCATCATTGGTATCAGTGGAAGGAATAGTGCTCCATCATTGGTGTCAGTGGGAGGAATAGTGCCCCATCATTGGTGTCAGTGGGGGGAATAGTGCCCCATCTTTGGTGTCAATGGGAGGAATAGTGCCCCATTGTTGGTGTCAATGGGAAGAATAGCGCCCCATTGTTGGTGTAAGTGGGAAGAATAGTTCCCCATTGTTGGTGTCAATGGAAGGAATAGTGCCCCATCATTGGTGTCAGTGGGAGGAATAGTGCCCCATTGGTGTCAGTGGAAGGAATTGTGCCCCATCATCTGTGTTGGTGGGAGGAATAGTGCCTCATTGTTGGTGACAGTGGGAGGAATATTGGCTCATCGTTGGTATCACTGGAAGGAGTTATGCCCCATTGTTGATGTCAGTGGAAGGAATTGTACCCTTTCAATGGTGTCAGTGGAAGGAGTACTGACCCATTATTGGTGTCAGTGACAGAAATTATGCTCCATTGTTGGTGTCAGAGGATAGAATAGTGCACCAAGGGCCAGGTAAATATGAGCAAAGGGCCACATTCGGCCCCCCTGGCCGCAATTTGGAGACCACTGCTGTATGTGTTTAGTTAAGATGAGATCAATTTAGAACACAACCAATAAATATTAAATAAGCGTTAGCATGCCAATGCAATTTTAAAAGTCATTTTATTTATTTATTTTTCATTCAGTAAGGCTCCATTCACACTTGTGCGACTTGTTACGCAACTTTGGACACAAAATCGCATGACGAGTCACATCCCATGTATTTCAGTGGAAGCCGTATAAATCTATAGAGCCTAATGTTGTAGCGACTTTTAAAAAGGTTCCAGCACTACTTTGATGCAAGTTTCACGAGACGTGCGTGCCATAGACTGCAAAGAAAGCTCTCAAAAGTCACGTGAAAGTCGCATCCTAATGTCATCCATGCGTCAGTTGTGCGACAGTCAAAGTCAACGGCCGAAGCCGCCTCCGAGTCGCACCCATCCAAAGCTGTAATAAAGACGTAATGTGAAGTCACAATAAAATTCGCACAACTTTGCAGCCTAAATTCCTGTTTTTTCTGCCCGAATATTTTGTGAGTTGATGACTTCCTGTCCTATCCACCTGTGCTGCCTTCCTATTGGTTACATTATTTCCAGCTCTTAGAACACTCCCCTACAATATTATGGAGATAAGGGGAAAGGGAAGGAGGGGGGGTGTCTTTGGTTCTCACTTCCTGTCCTAGGTGACAAGGCTTCAAAGACATAGTATGGTGAGTCATCCTAGGACAAGAAGTTTGTTACTTGCAGGATCACCGGCTGAAAATATGGAAAAAATTACTCATGGAAAACTAATGCAGTCAACACATCTAAGGATTGATAAGCTGCAATATATTGAATTTTTGTTCTTGGATTTAGATATACTTTAACCACTTGCTGACCACACTATAGGCAAATGATGGCTACAGTGCGGTCGTCCAGTTCTGGGAGGGTGTCATATGATGTCCTCCCAGAACGCGCCCTCAACAGTGGGCACCCAGCGCTCTCTATAATCACTGTGTCGTTTGGAGACATGACACAGTAAAGGGCCAATCACAGCGGTCTTTTACCACGTGATCAGCTGTGTCCAATCATAGCTGATCGCCATGTAAACACACTTGTCAGTTAACAGCAGTGCATTTCTCATACTGTCACAGCGTGAGGAAAGTGCTGCCAATAACTGTCACTTTGAAAGGAGACCTCTGCACTGAATATCAGTGGCCTGATTATCAGTGTAGCCCCAAAAGTGCCCAGCAGTGCTGCCAATCTGTGCCCATCAGTGCTGCCAGTCAGTGCCACCTATGAGTGCTGCCAAACAGTGAGGCCTATCAGTGATCTTCAGTGCTGCCTATCAGTGCCTATCATTGCCATCTATCAGTGCCCATCATTGCCATCTATCAGTGCCCATCAGTGCTGCATATCAGTGCAGCCTCATCAATGCCCACCAGTGCTGTTTCATCAGTGCTGCCTATCATTGCCCATCATTGCCGCTTAACAGTGCCCATCAGTGCTGCACATTAGTGCAGCCTTGTCAGTACTTCCTCATCAATGCCCACCTCATCAGTGCTGTCTATCAGTGCTTATCATTGCCACCTATCAGTGCCCATCAGTGCTGCATATCAGTGCAGCCTCATCAATGCCCACCTCATCAGTGCTCATCAATGCTGTCTATCAGTGCCTATGATTACCCATCATTGCCGCATATCAGTGCAGCCTCATCAGTGCCTCCTCCTCAATGCCCACCTCAACAGTGCCCATCAATGCTGCCTATCATTTCCCATCATTGCCGCTTATCACTGCCGCATATCAGTGCAGCTCACCAGTGCCTCCTTATCAATGCCCACCTCAGTGCCGCCTCATCAGTGCCCATCAGTTTTGCCTATCACTGCCTATCATTGCCAACTATCAGTGCCCATCAGTGCTGCATATCAGTGCAGCCTCATCAGTGCTTCCTCATCAATGCCCACTTCATCAGTGCCCATCAATGTTGCCTATCAGTGTCTATCATTACCCATCAGTGCTCATCTGTGCCATATATCAGTGCAGCCTCATCAGTGCCTCCTCATCAATGCCCACCTCATCAGTGCCCATCAATGCTTCCTATCATTGCCCATTATTGCCAACTATCAGTGCCCATCAGTGCTGCATATCAGTTTCTCCTCCGCAATGCCCACCTCATCAGTGCCCATCAATGTTGCCTATCAGTGCCTATCATTGCTCATCATTGCCTCCTATCAGTGCCCATCAGTGCTGCCTATCGGTGCAGCCTCATCAGCGCCTCCCCCTCAATACCCACCAGTGTTGCCCCATCAATGCAGCCTTTCAGCACCCATCAGTGCAGGCTCATCAACTCACATCAGCGACAGAGAAAAATGTTATAATAAAAACTAAGAAAAATTTTTTTTTCAAACTTTTCACCCCCCCAGTGGTGATTAAATACCACCAAAGAAAGTTCTATTTGTGTGAAAAAAAAAAAGTCATATGAGTCCAGCGTCGCATGACCGCTCAACTGTCATTCATAGTGGGACAGCGCTGAAAGCTGAAAATGGGCCTGGGCAGGAAGGGGGTGACAGTGCCCGGTAGGGAAGGGGTTAAAGGCCACATTCTGCCTCTCATTATCAGGATCATTATTTCTAAGAATATTTGGTAAGTATACAAAAGAGCCGAGAATTAGTACGAACATTTGCGAAACACAAGCTTTCTGTAATTAATGGAATATTCAGCATATGCCGGAGTAACCAGCCAGAAGCATTTAGTGCCTTTTGATATTTCACATCAAACATGGGTTGGGGCCCTGGGATGAATTACATAAACATGTATATCCCGCCTTGTGACCACCGCCAATGGCTCCAACGTCTGGGTCATGACTGCTGGTCTGATGGGTACATCGTCCCCTTCAGTTCATGTCAAAGTAGTGCTTCCTCTCTAAAGGTAGAGCGATGGACGGCATGCCTCGAAGAATGAAATTCATGTTACTAAATACTTTATTAGTTTTGGATGGGGGGGGGGGGGGGGGTTAGAAATTCTTCTTTCATTTTTTTTCGTGTCCCGGTTTGGTGAGATTTACGTTCACCTCTGCTGCCCTCTTCTGGAAATATTGGAAATAAGCTCAATTCCTTATACCCAATACCTCCTTTAACACGTTATCATTTTTTTAAATAGTAATGGTTTATTAAATGCTTTGGAAACATATAGACAGTACAGGTGTACAATTAGACCATTGTTGGACAAACAGTGAGCAACAATTAAAGTGGAACTACAATACCTCTGAGCACTACGAGTCAAAAACGCTTTTTAAACTAATTTTTAATATTCAAAGCAAACGCCCCTATCCATCCATGTCTCCATTTCTCTGTTGAGAAATCACTTTGAAACATACCCCCCCTAGCATGTGGCCATCTTGAGTAAGGGCAGATGATACAAGTAGCACTTACTTCCTGGAATCCATCTGCCCTTAGCTCAGGCAGGGACGTGGATAAGGGGGTACCACCAGGGACGTATTTACTACAAGGCAAACAGGGCACTTGCCTAGGGCGGCATTTTTTCCCCCCAAGAAGAAGGGATGAAAGAAGGGACACGTGCTCCACGGTAACCATGTGGGATCCGAGAGTTGCAGGCTGCTTGATGGTTTATGTAGATCCTTACTCTCATTCCCGGGGATGTCTGGAAATGACGTTGAGTGTCTTCCTCTCTATTGCTTGGGGGGGGGGTAGTGGAAGGCTCTCACAGGTGGGGGGCAGGGGTGTTTTTGGTCAATGTCAGGCTCTTTTCACAGGAGGGGGAAGGGGGGGTTGGTGTTGGTCAGTGTCCATGGTGCAGACAATTTTTGTGTTGCCTAGGGCAGCAGAAAACCTGAATACACCACTGGGTACCACCAGTCCTCCTGTATGAGACCCAGGCCAGCAGGGGTCTCAGGTATCTGGGTGAATCAGATGTGGGCAGGGAGGGTGATCGGCAGGGCTGGGGGGGGGGAATACTTGAACTAATCCCTTGTATGGCTCTTTCTGCAGCAGCTGAATGCTGGCTTCTTCTCCTCTCCCTCCCACTGGCTTTCAGCTGTTGCAGAGAGAGCCATACACGGGAATCGGTTCCCCCGCCGCACTCATTACCTTCCCTGTGCACCATATGCTTTCCTCTGCTGCCCAGCCCCCCCAGTGTAATGGAATCCTTCAGGATGAAAAGTTGAAGAAGGGCCCAGTAAATATGTCACATTTACCAGCCCCTTTGTTTCCCGAATGAACAAAATGAGTGATTGGTGCTGTTCACTCACTGTGTTCATTCATAACCGAAGCATAGTAAACTGTGTTTTTTGGGGGGACCTGTCAGGTTGGCTATAGAGGGCCCCGTGGTTTCTAACAGCAGCCCTGAGCTCAGGCATGAAGGTGTGCTTAGCTGAGAAAACTCCTCCTCCCCTCCTGAAGACTCCTGGGATTTATGACATCAATTGCCTAGGCCTGGAAACCAGGAAAAACTGTAGAAAGAAATGGAAAAAAATGTTTAAAACAAGTGACTATAATCTACTTTTCTATCTATTTATTAATGGTAGCAGCAAAGGGGTTAAAAATTGTCAATGTCGATTGAGTGAGTGAAGATCCGCTATAGGTAGGCAGTTTTTCAGAGATCCCAGAGCCTTACTTTAAACTAAATATAAGGAGTATGGTTGGGTACAGCTCTTTGGGCCAGCCTTTCTTACTCCAGAGGATCCCTCGAAAAAGATTTTGGGGAATCCCTGCTAAAACCAATTGGTGGTCAGTGGAAAAATGTCCCTTGACACTGGTAGCCTTTGGGAAGAATGCTTCCTTTACAGTGGTGGTCACAATGGCGTTCTGCGGTTGGCTCTGCCAAATGGCACTGGCCTTGAATCTTTGCAGGCACCATGAAATGGGAGGTCCACCAGCCACAGCCCAAGGAACCCTAGCAAACTCTAAGGAACCCTAAGATTTTACAAAACCCTGGTTGAGAATGCATGCTATAGGCCAGGGGTGCAGCCCTGCAACTGTTGCCAAACTATAAGTCCCATGAGGCATTGTAAAGCTATTGAAAGTTATCCTAATGCTCCAGGTGGACATATATTGTTCAAATCTATCATGTAGTAAGTCACTCTGACTCCCTTGCTCCTCATCGGTCTTTGATTTACCAGATAACTGAGTCTGAAGAAATTGGACTCAGAGATTTAACCCTTTTCTGCCTGCATTGCTATATTTCCTGGGTGATCATAGAATTGAGCCTAATTATGGCCATAGACCCACATGGAAGAAAAATATATTTGAAATATATTTTAAAAATATATTGACATATATTTGAAATGCTACAATTTTGGCCATATTCAATATATTTCAAAATATATTTCAATAAATATATATACAGTATACTGCACGTTGAATTTGTTTTTTATATATTACAAAATATATGAAAACTGTTTTTAAAAATATATTATTTTTATTTTATATTTTTTAAAATCTATTCTTCAGATTTTTTTAACATGTGAAAAAGTCAATTTAACATACAGTATATTTTTACATATAATGTATTCCAAAAATGTAGATTTGTATTTTAAAAGACATACAGTATATGTGTAATGTATTTTTTAAAATATTTTTAATATATTTTGTAATAAAAATGCATTTCAACATGCAGTGTGTATATATATATATATACGTATATATATATATATATATATATATATATAAATAAATTTATTTATTTTTTAATATATTGAATATGGCCAAAATGTTAGCATTTCAAATTTATGTCAATATATTTGGGAAGAATATTTTTAAAATATATTTTTCTTCCATATGGGGAGTGTCCTTGCCGTTTGATCTACCATTTAGCCCTGACTACAGATTTCATTGGTTGGGTGGTTTCATTTCAAAATAACTTTTTCCCGTGCTGCATTATTTATTTTTTGTGTGCTAGCGCAGCGTTTTGAAATTGTTATGCACTATGTGGTTTGTTCACAGTTTTTAAGCAATCCATGGTCTACTTTACTGCTCCACAGTTGGGTATGGCTCCCTGGTTGTTAATTCCTGGCTTGGCGGGTCCACCTTCCTGCCTGGTGTAAGATCTGTGACCCATATACAGGGTTGAGTTGCTTGACACTTTTTTCTTTGCATATTATACAGTACATTATTCAGTGATTGTACATTACTATATACTTTGTTCTATTTTTGATATTGTAAGCTTCCATGTCTCCAGATGAAGCGGTATAGAACTTTGAAACACGTAGAGAACCATCGATCTTGTGCTTGTTCCACGTCTTCAAGTGTCAAAGAATTAAAATGGTGTCTTATATACAATATGTTATCACTATCATGTGGTAAGAGAGCTCCAGCCATTTGAAAGTTTTAGTTTTTGTACTACTATCTAAGGCCTAATGGCCAGATTGTCACTTGCGTCACTTTTAAAGTTAACTTTTTATGTATAGCCTGTATGGAGGAGGGGGTACTGAGAAAATGTATTGCCTCGTAAACAATTTTTGATAGTTTATTCACTGTGTTCAGGGTGTGGCACCCTTGATTATCTTTTGGTGGCACTGTAAAATCTAAAAATATCAAGTAGCAGGGTCATCAATTCCTCCATTAGTTGCCAGGGAGTAATTTAGGTGATCCATTCTTTATCCATTCATGGGTGAAGGTTTGACCTTCAATGCCTTGGGATTACAGTTCTGGTTGCCAATAGACCTTTTTTTGTGGTAGAGATAGAGCCTTGGATCAGTGAAAGCACTGCAATTTCTGCTGCTGTTGAAATGTTGAGGTCCAAAACATGTTGGTGCTGGAACTGGTGTTTACGATTTCCTAACCTTTACATCATTGACTCACCTTGGGTAGATCTCAAACATGCAGTTCATGCTAGACAGCCAAAGAATTTACATAATTTGGAAGTCTGGGCTTTCCAAAATGATAACGAATAGATACGTCAGGCCAAATCCGCTTTTTAGTGGCTGAAGGGCAAAAAATGAAGGTTCTGGAGTGATTTTTACAATTTCCTGACCTAAGAAACATCAAGCCACTTTGGGGAGTGCAAATATGCAATTTATGCTAGACATCCAAAGAATTTACAGGACCTAGAGGCCTGGTCTTTTCAACCACTGAAACATAAGGCCAAGTTGGCCATTCAGTGACTGCAGCAGAAAAGGTGAAGGTTCTGGAGTCGTTTCATGATCTCCTGGCTTCAACATCGTTGAGCCATTTTGGGGAGATCTCAAACATGCAATTCATGCTAGACAACCCAAAAGTTTGCAGGAACTGGAAACTGCTGGGGAGGGGGGGGGGTTACCCCACCCCGCCCAGCCCCAAACAATGATCCAAGACCAAGTTGACCCTTCAGTGGCTGCAGCAGAAAAAAGACCTTTTAGAGGCTGAAACAAAACAAAACGAGAACAATACTTGCCTGACTGCATTGTGCCAAGTGTAAAGTTTGGTGGAGGGGGGATTATGGTGTGGGGTTGTTTTTCAGGGGTTGGGCTTGGCCCCCTAGTTCCAGAGGAGGGAACTCTTAAAGCATCAGCATACCAAGACATTTTGAACAATTTCATGCTCCCAACTTTGTGGGAAGAGTTTGAGGATGGCCCCTTCCTGTTCCAACATGACTGCACACCAGTACACAAAGCAAGGTCCATAAAGACATGGAGGAGCCAATCTGGGGTGGAGGAACTTGACTGGCCTGCACAGAGTCCTGACCTCAACCCCATAGAACACCTTTGGGATGAATTAGAGCTGAGACTGCCAGCCAGGCCTTCTCAACCAACATCAGTGCCTGATCTCACAAATGTGCTTCTGGAAGAATGGTCAAACCTTCCCATAGACACCCTCCTAAACCTTGTGGATGGCCTTCCCAGAAGAGTTGAAGCTGTTATAGCTGCAAAGGGCGGGGCCAACTCAATATTGAACCCTATGGACTAAGACTGGGGGGCCATTAAAGTTCATATGTGTGTAAAGGCAGGCCGCCCAATACTTGGGGCAATCTAGTGTGCCTAAAAGTTGAAGTTTATCTGAAATAACATTTTTTTCTGTACAGCTTTAGTAACATTACTTAGCAGTAACGAAAGATGTCCCATGTTGTGCAGGCTTCTGGATTCTGTAGAAATCTTCACTGCAGGGCTGCCCTGTCCTCTTCCTGCTGCTGATCTTATGGTGCTGTGGGGGTTAACAGCTTTGGGTCTCCAGGCTCAGCTGCAATAAAGATGATCTGACAGAAACACACACCCCTCCTGCCCTTTCTTCCAATGAGGACTGAGGAAACCCAAAGTCGGTAACCCCCAAAAGACAAACATTCAACAGCAGGAAGAGGACAGGGCAGCCCTGCAATGATGAATTCTACAGACTCCAGCAGCCTGCCCATCACGGGATATCCATTATTACAGGTAAGTATTGTAATGTAACTAAAACTGTAGCTGTAGATTGAAAAAGACTTTTGAAGTGACGATAACGTGTTACAGCTTACATGAGATCTAAGTGTAGTACTGGCTTGTAATGACATGCCGAGTTTAGGTTGTTGCAGTCATGTATCCCTTATATATACATTTTAAACGGAGGATTGTTTATACTGTACACCTCCATGATGGAATGTAACATCGAGCGCTCTCCTTGGATGTTCCCAGAAAATCACACCAGTAACAACTAGTGCCATGTGCGTGAAAAGGTAGGCATCCCAATACTTTTGGAAATCTAGTGTATGTGCTGTAGGTGATCATTGATTCTAAAGGGGAAAATATACATCATTATGAACTAAGGGTATGCAAATTTTTGAATGGGACCGTTTTACTATTTTTTGTATGATGGTTTGTAGCAACAGTTTAATCATTGCATTATTCTGTGATGCTAATAGTTTACTTGAACCACCTTAAAAATGTGTTTGGTCTGATGGCTCACGTTTTCCTAAAAAATGGAGCACATCTTCCAAATTCTGGAAAGTTGATAGCACAATTGTATGTCTAATGTGCTGGCAATGTGTTAGGGGTGTAAAATGAATGGCACCATATTATCGTGGTATCGTGCATTACCACAACGTACTGGTGTGTTTCCAGGGTAATACCGATCTGTTCATTTCAGTGTAGAGTACTATGTATTCTCAGGTCATTTCTCATGAAAAGTACAATGTCAACCCCAAATTTTTGTTGTAGACAGGATATTGTCTGTCTCTTGTTATTCGTCGTAAAAATGGAATTCCCTTCTTTGATGGCCAAGCACCTTGTCCTCATTCACTGATCTTTTTCCCGTTTCACGCTATTTCCCAGCTGCTACACTTCCATGTGTTGAGTCTTCTCCCCATCTACTGACATAAAATACGAACTGCAAGCAAGCTGAAGTTGGCTCCAGCAAACACAGCAATGGACCTGAGTTACTAAGCCTCATAACGTGTACAGGGATGTGGATAAGGGGGTACCACCAGTCCTCCTGTAGGGGCCCAGGCCAGCAGGGGAACCCAGGCAGCTGGGTGAATCGAATGTGGGCAGGAAGGGTGAACGGGGAAATTACTGGAACCAATCCCCTGTATGGCTCTCCCTGCAGCAGCAGAAAGCTGGGTTCTTCTCCTCTCTACCCCCGGCTGGCTTTCAGCTGCTGCAGAGAGAAGCACACAGGGGATCGGTTCCAGTAATTTATCAGACCCTTCCACTCCTGAATGAACACAATGAGTGATCATCACTCACTGTCTTCATTCATAACTGCAGCACAGTAAACTGTTTTTTTTTGTGGGGATGTGGGGGGGCGCTGTTAGGTTGGCTGCATGTCGCCCTGTGGTTTGGGGGGGGGGGGGCTGTCAGGTTGGCTGTAAGGGGCCCCTTGGTTTCTAACAGCAGCCCTGTATGTGTGCACTGGTGTAATCAGTGCAGGGACATGGTCATCCAGTGCCCGGGGTGAAGATGGCAAATTGTGGCCAAACCCAACCCCCAACCCCCACCAAGGTGTTACGAAAGAGTAATTTCAAAACATGCAGAAAAAAGAAACAAAGTGATCGTTCCCTTTGTTCAGAACTTTGTGTTGATTGTCAACACAGGGCTTTGGGTTGTGATTCGACATGGCCAAATAGCAGGTCCCAGCCATGAACCATTGGCCGGGATCTGCTGACAGACGCCTGTTTTGTCAAATCACGGGAGCAGGGAGATGGGGCCGACACCCTCAAAAGGCAGCAACATACGGGTATGTCTTGGTGCCTGTAGTTGCCACCCCGTCACAGTATATGTACTACAGTGGGTTGGCAAGTGGTTAATTACCAATGGTATTTGTAATATGCAGCATGAAGGGGGGTTATTGTACCTCCACTGGTCACTTTGTGCTGCAGCATGAAGGAGTTTATAAACACTGGTGCCACTAAAGCAGCACAAAGGGGATAATTAACTGCCACTGGTTAGCACTGGTTAAGGGTTGGTCCTAGGCTTGTGCAGGGTACAGGAGCGCACCTCTGGGAGCGCAAATATTGTAGCGTAGCTGGTGGCAGTGTACTTGTCCAGCCCAGGTAAAGCAAGATTTTAGCAGCACACTCCACCTCTGCCCCATCTTCTCCAGTAAATTGTGGCGCACAGGGCTTCTGCTCCTTCCACCCCCCCCCCCCCCCCCTCATCCCAGCCCTGGGTGCAACTATTGCACGCAAACAAGCGAATCATGATATTTATGAGGCTTGATGCACAGGGGTGGACTGACAACTCATGGGGCCCCCAGGCAATAGGGGATCATGGGGCCTCTGTGTCCTTGCCCAAACTCAAAAAAGCCTATGAAAAAGGTACCAGGGGCATCTCGTGGGGCCCCCTACTGACCCCCGGCCAAATGGTCAGTCCTCCCCTGATGACGCACACAGACTGCATTCCCTAGCAATCAGGGAATGGTTTTGGTAAAATTGATTTCATTGCTAAACCACCGATTTTGCCGTCTGTATCTGCAAATGCCACCAAAACCAACAAACGCTTTTTTCTTATGTGAAATATCAGGTGAAATTTATATTTGTGCAAGTAATGCAATTAGGATAATTCTGTTATTCTCAGTACTCTTTGAGGCTTGTATAGACCGGGTTTGTCAAACTGCAGTTTTATGCTCCTCCCGTGTGGCCCTCGGTGGTTTGAAGTAGGGTCAAGTACATGCAGTGAAACAACAAGAAGCGCACCAACCTTGTGCATTACCTCAGTAACAAAAATTTATTAAATGAAGGAAAGGTACTCACAAACAGCGAATAAAAATAGGCATGTAAGTCCACCAAGGGACTTCAAAGAAAAGAGGCCAGCGCGAATCCCATCATGACCTTCGAAACGCGTCAACTGGACTGAGTACCTACACCCATGATGGGATTCGCGCTGGCCTCTTGCCTTTGAAGTCCCTGGGTGGACTTACATGCCTGTTTTTATTCGCTGTTTGTGAGTACCTTTCCTTCATTTAATAAATTTTTGTTACTGAGGTAATGCACAAGGTTGGTGCGCTTCTTGTTGTTTCACTTCGCAGTTTGTTCGGGCTTCCCCAGCCTTGGTTTGGAGCTGCATGACCTTGGATACTCCGGTGGTTGCTTCTCTGGAGGTTTTAATTCCATCTACTCGCCACCGGCCTGGGTACCGGAGCGCAGGAGAAATCTTTTTTGGTTCAAGTACATGCAGTGCCAGGACAAGGGATGGGCAGGAGGGGAAGCTGCCCTGGCCACATTGGGATTTGGTGAATCATGCTAGATGGAGTGATTTTTAGCAGGAGGGTGGATTTCTATTAGGAAGGGGGGATTTGGAGGGGGGAGCATTTGTGCTGGTAGAGAGAAAAATTTGGCAGTGAGGATTAGTGCAAGGAGAGGGGATATGGGGGGAATTTGTGCTAGTAGAGCGGGATGGGGGATTCATGCTGGGAGGGGGATTTGGGTGGGGTGGGAATTTGGAAGGGGGGAGAATTTATGCTCAGAGGGGAAATTTAGGGGATAGAGGATTTGTGCTAGGAGGGGGTATTTATGGGAAGGAGGAGGAAATATAGGAGGAAAGATTAGTGCTAGGAGAGGGGATTCTGGGGGATTTGTGCAGGGGGGAGAATTTGGAGGGGGGGGAATTTATTCTTAGAGGGGAAATTTGAGGGACAGAGGATTTTTACTAGGAGTGGGTATTTATGGGAAGGAGGGGGAAATATGGGGGTTGGGATTTGTGCAGCAGGAGGATTCTGAGGCTGTGAGAATTTTTCTTGGAGGGGAAATTAGAGGGATAGAGGATTTTTTCTAGGAGGAGGTATTTATGGGAAGGAGGGGGAAATATGGAGGAATTAGTGCTAGGAGGGGGGGGGGATCTGTGCTGGAGGGAGGATTTGGAGGGGAGGTGATAATTTATTCTTAGAGGGGAAATTAGAGGGATAGAGGATTTGTGCTAGGAGGGGGTATTTATGGGAGGGATGGGGAAATATGGGAGAAGGGATAAGTGCTAGGAGAGGGGATTTGGGGGGGGGGGGGTCTGTGCTTGGAGGAGGATTTGGAGGGGGGGAGATTTTATGCTCAGAGGGGAAATTTAGGGGATAGAGGATTTGTGCTAGGAGGAGGTATTTATGGGATGGAGGAGGAAATATAGGAGGTAATATTAGTGCCAGGAGAGGGGATTCGGGGGGATTTGTGGAGGAGAATTTGGAAGAGGGGGGGGAGAATTTATTCTTAGAGGGGAAATTTGAGGGACAGAGGATTTGTACTAGGAGCGGGTATTTATGGAAGGAGGAGGAAATATGGGTGGGAGGATAAGTGCTAGGAGAGGGGATTCGGGGGGATTTGTGCAGCAGGAGGATTTGGAGGTTGTGAGAATTTTTCTTAAAGGGGAAATTAGAGGGATAGAGGATTTTTTCTAGGAGGGGGTATTTATGGGAAGGAGGGGGAAATATGGGGGAATTGGTGCTAGGAGAGGGGATTGGGGGAGGGGGGAATCTGTGTTGGAGGGAGGATTTGGAGGGGAGGTGAGAATTTATTTTTAGAGGGGAAATTAGAGGGATAGAGGATTGTTTCTAGGAGGGGGTATTTATGGGAAGGAGGGGGAAATATGGGGGAATTAGTGCTAGGAGAGGGGATAGGGGGGGGGGAAATCTGTGCTGGAGCTAGGATTTGGAGGGGGGAGATGATTTATGCTCAGAGTGAAGATTTGAGGGATAGAGAATTTGTGCTAGGAGGGGGCATTTATGGGAAGGATGGGGAAATATGGGAGGGAGGATTAGTGCTAGGAGAGGGGATTTGGGGGGGGTGTGCTGGGAGGAGGATTTGGAGGGGGGAGAGGATTTATGCTCAAAGGGGAAATTTAGGGGATAGAGGATTTGTGCTAAGAGAGGGTATGTATGGGAAGGAGGGGGAAATAAGGGAGGGAGGATTAGTGATAGGAGATGGGAGTTGGGGGGATCTGTGTGGGAAGATTTGGAGGGGGGAAATGATTTATGCTCAGAGGGGAGATTTGAGGGATAGATGATTTGTGCTAGGAGGGGGTATTTATGGGAAGGAGGGGGAAATGAGGGAGAATTAGTGCTAGGAGAGGTGATCTGGGGGGGGGGGGGATTTGTGCTGGGGGAGGGAATTTGATGGGTAATGGAATTGTTCTAGGAGGGGGAATTTGGGCAGGAAGATCATTTGAGTTGGGAGGGGGGATTTGTGCTGGATGTGGGGGATTTTTTGTTTGGGGAGAATTTTGACGTGTAAAGGGAATTTATGCTTAGGGGCTAAATGTGAAGATTTTCCAAATTTTTGGGGGGTGAGGGAGGGGATTTTTGATAACACAATGTTCATACCTTTTTTTGGGGGGGGCGGGATATTTGGCATCTTCCCAGCCTTGAGTACATGGGCTTAAATGGGACAGATCCCTATAGAAGGAGCGATGCCTCATTCAGGTCTATGGCATGATAGTGTGTAGGCTCAAGCAGCTCAGCACTAGATTTCTTACCAGCTGGGCTGCATACAACACGGGCCACACTTATAAAAAGGATGCAAGTACCTGCAGGTGGAGGGGGGGGGGGGGGAGGCAGGTCTGTATGTTCAATGGGCAAGGGAGGGGAGGAAGTGGTTTGTTTATTTATATATATTTTTTTATCTTTTTTGACCAGATTTTATTTAATTTTTAAATTATTTTATTGTAAATAAAAAGTACACATTTTATTCAATGTTATTTTCAAATTAGACATTTTGTTTAATTTATGTGCATTTTCTTATTATCTGATGCTGAAAAAAAGTAAACAAAATGACTGAAAAGGAAAAACATTATTTTGTATTATTATTATTAATAATAATTAATATTAATATTGTTATTCAGATTTTATATAGCGCGAACAATTGCAAAAATGGAGGGATACAGTGCAGTTACAATATAATTCAATACATCGGGATCAGAGAGCCCTGATTGTTAGAACTCACAATCTAAAAAGAAAAAAAAACTATGGTATTAAAAAAGAAAGAAAGAAAGAAAGAAAGAAAGAAAGAAAAAAAAATAGCAGAAAAATAATAGCTAAAGGGAGAAGAAAGAAAGGAGTTAATTAGGGCTGGTTAGGGCAGGGCAGTGAATAAGGGGGTACCACCAGTTCTCCTGTACGGGGCCCATGCTAACAGGGGGGCCCAGGCAGCTGGGTGAATCAGATGTGAGCAGGGAGGGTGATTGGCACAGTGGGAGGGGAGGGAGGCATTACTGGAACTTTTCCCCTCTATTGCTCCCCCTGCAGCAGCTGAAAACTGGCTTCTTCTCTCTTTCCCACTGGTTTTCAGCTGCTCTAGAGAGAGCCCTACAGGGGATCAGTTCCAGTAATTGACCCCACCACCCCATCACCCTTCCTGTGCTCCATAAATTTCCCCTGCTGTCCAGGCCCCTCGTGTGCCCCCCACCCCCTCAGTGCTGCCAGCTTCCCTCCTCTCCTTACCACCGGCAGCTTCAAGCACACAACAGGATTCTTCAGAAAGGAAAGTGAGGGAAGGGTCCGGTAAACACGTCACATTTACCAGCACCTTCCTTTCCTGAATGAACAAAATTAGTGATCAGTACCAATCACTCACTGTGTTAACTCATAACTGAAGCATAGTTAACTGTTTTTTTTGGGGGGGAGAGGGATCTGTCAAGTTGTCTGTATGGGGCCCCGTGGTTTCTAACAGAAACCTAAGGGTTAATAAGGGGCTGAACAGGAATTACTTTTTTGTAAGGCTTCTCCACATCTGGGTGTTTGCTATCTCAGGCAGAATTGCCAAAATCCCAAAACGCCCTACAAAAAAAGAGCAAACATTTTGAAAAAAAAAACGGGTAATTTTTCTCCTTCACTGATGTGCGTTGATGAGGCAGCACTGATGAGCTGCACTCATGGGCACTGATGGGCAGCACGATAGGCAGCACTGATAGGCACTGATAGGAAGTACTGATGATGTGGTGCAGATAGGCAGCACTGATGAGCACGGATAGGCAGCACTGATTAGGGGGCACTGGTGGGCAGTGATGAGAAGATACTGATGATGCTGCACTGATATGCAGCAATGATGGTCACTGATAGGCGGCACTGATGGTTATTGATAGGCTGTACTGATGGGCGACACTGATGGGTGGTGCTGACTAACGGCACTGACTGACAGCCGTGACTGATGGCACTGACTGGCGGTACTGATGGGCACTGAGAGGCAGCACTGCTGGGCACTGATGGGAGCGACTGCTGGGGGGGCACTGATGGATGGCACTGCTGGGAGGCACTGCTGGGCACTGATGGGTGGCACTGATGGGAGGCACTGATGGACACTGGTGGGTGGCACTGGTGGGCAGCCTTGCAGGGCACTGATTATCAGTGCCCTGATGATCAGTGCCAATCTCCTCTGTAACAGCTGCTGGTTATCGGCAGTACTTTCCTCATGCTGTGACAGTGTGAGGAAAGTGCAGCCGGTAACCGGCAACTGTATTTACTCCATGATCTGCTGTGTGATTGGATACAGCTGATCAAGTGGTAAAAGGCTGCTGTGATTGGCCTTTTACCTCGTAACGTGATCAGCTGTGCCCATATGACACAGAGATTGTCGGGTGCTTGCCCCTAGGGGGGGGGGAGGCGCATTTTTGGAGGACGACATATGATGCCCTCCCAGAATTGGGTAACTGCTCTGTAATCATCATTCACCTATAGCGTGGTTGCCAAGTGGTTAACTGCAAGCAGCAGGGCTGCTCTTAGAAACTATAGGGTCCGGTACAGCCAACCTGACAGCCCCCCTCCAAATGAAAAACAGTTTCCTAGGCTTCTGTTATGAATGAACACAGTGAGTGATCAGTACCGATCACTCATTGTGTTCATTCTGGAAATGAAGGGGCTGGTAAATGTGGCAAATATACTGGACCCTTCTCCCCACTCTCTAAGCTGCAGGATCCTACTGTATGCCTGCCGGTGGGAAGGAGAAGAGGAAAGTCTGCAGCACTGCTGGGGAGTGGGGGGGGGCACATTGGGGGGCCTGGGCAGCAGGGGAAAACATATGGTGCACAGGGAGGGTGGTTGGTGTGGCAGGGGAATCGATCTCCTGTATGGCTCCCTCTGCAGCAGCTGAAAGCCAGCGGGAGGGAGAGGAGAAGACAGCTTTCAGCTGCTGCAGAGGGAGCCATACAAGGGATTGGTTCCAGTATTTTACCCCCCGGCCCTGTCGATCACCCTCCCTGCCCATATCTGACTCACCCAGCTGCCTGGGCCCCATACAGAAGGACTGGTGGTACCCCCTTATCCACGGCCATGGCAAGCAGTGTACATGCTGTGTTACCCCCTTGCAGTCCCTGTACAGCAGAGCTCAGATGGGGTGAAAGGGGTGGGAGAAGCAGCACAAAGATCCAATTGCTTGTGCTGCAGTGCTAACAAGGGGCTTGCTGATAGGAGGAGAGAGTAGCAGATGAGCTCATCATTCTGCTACTTCTTCTTTACTGTCCAGTCACGGGATGGCAGAGGGACAAGACCTGTAAGCATTATTAAACTGCAACAGACAATCAAGCCAAGCTGTGCTGTGTGGCAGAGCTGTGTAAATCTCAGGACTGGATGGACACCAATGCAAATCCTTTGGCAGGTAGAACTGCACCCACGTATGCATTTCATCAGTGTCTTTAGCTGTTTCCTTTGAGTTTAGCACAGTAATCTGCATTTATATTAACTTTTTTTTATGATTAATGTACTTTTTAGAACAAGCCATAAGTGCATTACCATTATTATTGTTTTTTTTTTTAAGTTGCTATTAGACGCATTGTACTTACATCTTGACATTTACCTTTTTTTTGTGATTGCTACAAAGTAAAACTTGCATTTCAAAAAAAAGGTTCAATTTTAGTCGATTTTATTTCAATTGTTACATTTTGAAATATATAACGAACAAAAAAAAGTCCATTTTGTATTCCCGAGGTAATACGGTCCATTAGGCGTAATGCAACTTGACTATGAAGAATGATGAAACTTGGTGATGTTGGTTTAAGCGATCTAGGAGCCCTAGGATGAACCAATCACATCAGCATTACCTATAGAGAAAGGAATTTAAATGTGGATGTAAACAAAGCTCCCTGCGCTGTAGAGCTCTGCTGCCCTCTTCTGGATATAAAGGAATATAGGCGTAAACCCAAACGTTAAAATCTTAAATAAAGTCAACCTACCGGGCACTTCTACCCCCTTTCTACCCAGGCCAATTTTCAGCTTTCAGTGCTGTTGCACTTTGAATGACATTTGTACTGTCATGCAACATTGCACCCATATGCCATTTTTTTTGAAAATTTCACACAAGTAGAGCTTTCTTTTGGTGGTATTTACTCGCCACTGGGAGGTTTATTTTTTGCGCTATAAACAAAAAAAGAGCAGAAAAAAAAGTTTTTCTTTGTTTCTATTGTAAAATTTTTCAAACAGGTAATTTTCCTCCTTCACTGATGTGCGTTGATGAGGCTGCACTGATAGGCAGTTCTAATGGGCACTGGTAGGCAGCAATGATGGTCACTGATAGGCAGCAATGATGGGCACTGATGAGGTGGCACGAATAGCCAGCACTGATGGGCAGTGATAAGAGGCACTGATAGGCGGCATTGTTAGGCGACACTGATGAGCTGGCACTGATAGGCGGCACTGATGGGTGGCACTGACTGACGGCACTACTGGACACTGATGGCTGGCACAGGTGGGTGGCACTGCTGGGTACATGTGGGTGGCACTGATAGGCACAGGTGGGTGGCATTGCTAGCATTACTGGGTGGCACTGCAGGGCACAGGTGGGTGGCACTGATAAGCACAGGTGAGCGGCACTGATGGGCACAGGTGGTGGCACTGATAAGCACAGGTGGTGGCACTGATAAGCACAGGTGAGCGGCACTGATGGGCACAGGTGGTGGCACTGATGAGCACAGGTGAGCGGCACTGATCATCAGTGCCGATCACTTCTCTGACAATTGCTGGTTATCGGCTGTACTTGCCTCATGCTGTGACAGTGTAAGGAAAGTGCAGCCGATAACTAGCAACTGTATTTACCCGGTGATCTGCTGTGTCATTGGACATAGCTGATCATGTGGTAAAAGACCGCTGTGATTGGCCGTTTACCATATCACGGGATCAACTGTGTCCGTATGACACAGTGATTGCCAGCAGTGCCAGGTGCGTGTTGGCGGGCGGCACACAGGGGGCGTGTTCTTGGAGGACGCCCTCCCAGAACTAGACAACCGCGCTGTAGCCATCTTTCGGCTATAGCACAGTAGGAAACCGGTTAAAGAGGCAGTAAGCCGCACCAAAAAAGAGGCCCCCAGGCAGTTTAAGTCATAATGTGCTAGTATGCATCACATACGAGCGCATTATGACAGCCTTACCTGAAAACGAAGCCCTCCAGGGGAGCACTGCCACTGCTGTAGGCACTTCTATCTTCACACGGTCTTCCTTCCAGGTTTCACAGGCTTCAGCTGTATGAATGGCTGAGCCACAATGATGTCACTCCCACACATGCGCATCGCGACCATGGCACAAAGTTCTCAATGAACGTCACAGTCCATTCAGAGCCCCGTGATGTCACCGGCTGCTAGAGCAAATATTTCCTAAACGGTGATAGGAGATATTTACTGTACCTAAAGGTAAATATCAAAGAAGTTACTTTACTACTACTTGCCCTCTGGAAGGTTTTACTCGCTTTATGACCAGGACATTATTTGCTGTTCAGCACTGCGCTACTTTACCTGGCAATTGTTCGGTCATGCAACGCTGTACCTAAATTAAATTTATATCATTTTTTTTCCATACAAATAAAGCGTTCTTTTAGTAGTATTTAATCACCACTGAGGTTTTTATTGTTTGCTATATAAACAACAAAACATAGCAAACATTTTCTTTGTTTGTGTAATAAAACATTATTTCTTCTTAAATTTAGGCCAAAATGTATTCTGCTAAATTTCTTTAGTAAAAATTTTAAAAATCAGTGTTTATTATCTAGTTTGTAGGAAAGTTATATGGGCCACAAACTATTGTGTGTGTGTGTATATATATACAGTATATATATATATATATATATATATATATATATATATATATATATATATATACCGTATTTTTCGCTCCATAAGACGCACCTGACTATAAGACGCCCCTAGGTTTTAAAGGAGAAAAACAAGAAAAAAAATATTCTGAACCAATGGACTGCAGACACAGTACAGAGGATGACCAGAGACTGCGGACACAGTACAGGAGATGACCAGGGACTGCAGACAGTAAAGGAGAATACCAGAGACTGCGGACCTTTGGGGAGGGAGGGGGAACGGGTGCCTGAATTTGACAGGTGCCCGCTCCCACTTCCGTGGAGTTGTCCTTCCTTCTTCTTCCCATGAAGGCTTCTGTGACAGCCGGGTGCCCACTGCGCATGCGCGAGAAGCGCTGCGCTTTGTGAATGGCCCGGAGCCTTCTGGGACCTGCCATGTGTCCCAGAAGACACCGGACCATTCACAAAGCGCGGCACCTCTCGCGCATGCGCAGTGGGCACCCGGCTGTCACAGAAGCCGCCGCACGAAGACTGCAGCGCTGGAGCAAGGAACAGGTAAGGTCCTGCAGGAGAGAAGAGCTAAGCGGCCGGCCCGATATTCTGACATGGTGGCGGCAGAAATACCGGACCGGCCGCTTTACATTCGCTCCATAAAACGCACTGACATTTTCCCCCCTTTTTGGGGGGGAAAAAAGTGCGTCTTATGGAGCGAAAAATACGGTGTGTATATATATATATATATATATATATATATATATTATATTACCCCAAGTATTGGGCCGTCTGCCTTTCCACGCACATGAACTTTAATGGCCTCCCAGTCTTAGTCCAAAGGGTTCAATATTGAGTTGGCCCGCCCTTTGCAGCTATAACAGCTTCAACTCTTCTGGGAAGGCCGTCCACAAGGTTTAGGAGGGTGTCTATGGGAAGGTTTGACCATTCTCAGTCTCACAGTCTTCAGTGAAGGGAACTCTTAAGGCATCAGCATACAAAGATATTTTGGACAATTTCATGCTCCCAGCTTTGTGGGAAGAGTTTGGGGATGGCCCCTTCCTGTTCCAACATGGACTGAGCACCAGTGCACAAAGCAAGGTCCATAAAGACATGGATGAGTGAGTTTGGGGTGGAGGAATTTGACTGGCCTGCACAGAGTCCTGACCTCAACCCCATAGAACACCTTTGGGATGAATTAGAGCAGAGACTGGGAGCCAGGCCTTCTCATCCAACATCAGTGCCTGACCTCACAAATGTCCTTCTGGAAGAATAGTCAAACCTTCCCATGGACACCCTCTGTTCTGTTGGCTCCAATCTAAGCATTGATAGTGTGATCTCTGTAACTTACAGTTGTGATGAGATAGCGATAACTTCAACCTCTGTTGGATACCAGAGTCAGTGAATCAATGAGAATGACATCTTGTAGATCTTGTGAAGTTTATTCCATAAACTGAGAGAATCTTACAACAATGAACATTCCAAAGGTCAAAAGAACATGCTGTTTCCTGCTCCATGCCATGAGGCTTACTGAAATGCATCTCTGGGAAGGGGGAGGGCTATCTATGCAACATTAGCTAAACTAAAAGAAAGGGAGGAGCAGAGACAAAATGCTGAAAACATTTAAAGGCATATGACAGTCAATATGACAGTCATGTGAAACATGACACCCTCCTAAACCTTGTGGACAGCCTTCCCAGAAGAGTTGAAGCTGTTATAGCTGCAAAGGGTGGGGCCAACTCAATATTGAACCCTACGGACTAAGATGGGGGGCCATTAAAGGTCATGTGCGTGTAAAGGCAGGCCAACCAATACTTTTGGCAATATAATGTACTTTAAATTGCTGACAAGTGACACTTGCCAGTAAATGAGATTTCTTTGCCAGCTTCTTAAAAAAATAAATAAAGAATAATGCTGCTTTCCAAGGGTGGCTAGGCTGCTCCCCCATAGACACAGTGGAGGACTGAGTGTAGTCACCATAAGACAGGATGTATGTTACTGGCCAGATCACCAGGTGAAAATAAAGGAAGAAAAGACTAAAAAAAGAAAACAAATGCAACCACCACATCCAAGGACCGGCACACTGCAAAAAATTATCTTTTTTTGTTTAGTTTGGATGCGCTTTAAATCTTTTGCTTCCAGACCTGTTTTTTTATTATTATTATTATTATTTTAGTTAACATAGTTTTTTAAGCTAATTTCACCTAACTTTATGGATTTCCCATGGGGGGAGCAATGAAAGGGTTAAAGGAAACCTGTGCTGAGAAAAGGGGAGGGGGGGCTAACAACATTTTCTTGATCCTGCCAGAGAGGCAATGTCCTTGTCACTTTCTATGAGCTGAACTAAATTCTCACTGTTAGCACTCGTCTTCCCGAATAATACATTTTATTAAGCGAGTAAAATGTGCGTATAAAATGGCTTATGCATTTCGGCAAAAAGCCTTAGACTGCTTTCACACTGATCTACCGCAAAAACGCATAGGCATTTTTACTACGCTTTTGCAGCACTTTCTGAGCGTTTTTAAAGGACACGTGACCTAAAAACTGCTCCAAAAAAACCTCCCAGTAGTGTTTTTTTAGGCGTTTTCAGGCGTTTTTTTAAAGCATTTTCCACTGTTTTCAATGGGAAGATGTGTTTTGGGGCATTTTTTTTAACTCCCTAAACGTGCCCCAAAGATGACGCAAGCAGGAGTTTTTACATCGCACCAGAAGTGCAATGCCTTCGTGTGAAAACATACATAGATCTACATTCACATACATGGGGAAGCAGTTTTCTTAAGCTTTTCAGGCGCTTTTTTTTTCATTCAAAAACAATTCAAAAACTCCTCATTGTGAAAGCAGCCTTAGTCATAGCCATAAAGTCAGCACATTATTATTATTATTATTACAGGATTTGTATAGTGCCAACAGTTTGCTCAGCACTTTACAATATAAAGGGAGACAATACAGCAACAATACAGTTCAATACAAGAGGGTTAGGAGGGCCCTGCTCCTTGGAGCTTACAATCTAAGAGGGGAGTTGCTGGTGGTACAAAAGGTAATAACTGTGGGGGATGGACTGGTAGGAGGAATAGAAGATTCCGTTATTAGCTGAAGGCTGGATAGGTTTCCCTGAAGAGATAGGTTTTCAGAAATTGCCTAAAAGTGGGCAGAGTAGGCAATAGTCAGATAGATTAGGGTAGAGAGGATGGGGGAAGCTCTGGAGAAGTCCTGGAGAGGAGCATGGGAGGAGGAGACAAGGGAGCTAGAGAGTAGGAGGCCTTGTGAGGAGCGGAGAGTACGGTTTGGGTGATATTTAGAGACAAGATCGGTGATGTAATTTGGGGGCAGAGTTATAAATGTTAATGTTTTGAATTGTATCCGTTGGGCAATGGGAAGCCAGTGGAGAGATTGGCAGAGAGGGGTGGCAGATATGGAAAGGTTAGTAAGGTGGATGAGTCTGGCAGCAGCATTCATGATAGACTAAAGAGGGGATAGCCTGCGATGAGGTAGGCCAATGAGGAGGAAGTTACATGGCGAGAGATAACAAAGGAGTGAATAAGTTGCTTAGTGATTTCCGAGGTTAAGAATGGGCGTGTCTTGGAGGTGAAGTCTACAAGATTTGGACAGTGATTGGATTTGGGGCTGAAAGGACAGATGGGAGTCTAGGATTACACCTGGCACCGTGGCATGAGGGGAGGGACTGATGGTTGTATTATTGATCTTGATGGAGAAGTCAGAGGAGGGGGCACGGGCTGGAGGGAATATTATGAGCTCCATTTTGGAAAGATTTAGTTTGAGGAAGTGGAGTGACATCCATGCCGATATGTCGCTTAGTAGGTTAGTAATGTGAGAGGAGACTGAAGGGGTGAGGTGAGGAGTAGAAAGATAGATTTGTGTGTCATCAGCATAGAGATGGTACTTAAAGCTGTGGGAGCACGGACGGACTGACAACTCATGGGGCCCCCGGGCAATAGGGGATCATGGGGCCCCTGTGTCCTTACCGAAACTCAAAAAAGCCTATGAAAAAGGTACCAGGGGCATCTCATGGGGCCCCCTACTGACCCTGGGCCCTTGGGCATTGCCCGAGTTTCCAAATGGTCAGTCCGCCCCTGCGTGGGAGTTTATCAAGTGACCAAGGGAGGAGGTGTAGATGGAGAAGAGAAGGGGTCCAAGGACAGAACCTTGAGGGACCCCTACAGAAAGAGGAAGTGGAGAGGAGGAGTCAGAATTATAGGTAACGCTGAAGGAGCGCTGCGATAGGTAGGAGGAAAACCAGAGTCTTGGAGGCCAAGAGAGTGGAGTTTTTTTCAGGAGGGGATGGTCAACAGTATCAAACGCCTCAGAGAGATCAAGTAGTAAGAGTATGGAGTAGTGGCCATTGGTTTTAGCTGTTAGTAGATCATTAGTGAGTTTTAGTAGGGCAATTTCAGTGGAGTGTAGTGAGTGAAAGCCAGACTGTATAGAGTCATGAAGGTTGTTGTCGGTGAGGTGGGAGCTCAGGCGATTGTAGACTAAGCGTTCTAGGAGTTTAGAGGTAAATGGCAGCAGGGAGATGGGTCTTAAGTTGTTCATGTTGGTGGGGTCCAGGGAGGGCTTTTTAAGTATAGGTGTGCATGCTTTAGAGGGGTGGGGAAGGCACCGTTAGAGAGGGAGAGATTGAAGATGTGAGTTAGGGAGCATAGGACAGAAGAAGAGGGTGACCGTAGTAGTTGAGAGGGGATAGGATACAGGGGGCACACTGTGAGACAGGCTTCTGAGAAAACTTTAGAGACCTCTTCAGTTGTAGCAAGGTCAAAAGAGGAAAGTGTTGAGGGAGGTTTAGTATAAGGTATGGTAAGTGGGATGGATGTCTGTGCAGCGGAGATGCCCCTATGAATTGTATCAGTCTTGTTTTTTAAATGATTTGCAATCTCATAAGCAGTGAATTAGGTACTGGGTGAAGGTGGAGGTGGAGAAAGTAGAGAGTTAAAAGTAGAGAAGATCCGAAGACTGAATGACAAGGTATTAATAAGAGTGATAAAGTAGGCTTGTTTGGCAGCATGGTGGGAGGAATTGTATGTTAAGAAAGAAGATTTATATAGGGTGAATTTTTGCTGAGATTTGGTTTTACGCCACAATCGCTTCAGCGCATGACTATGTTGCTTATGATTTCTGGTGTTGTCAGTCTGCCAAGGTTGTAATGGTCAGGGCCTGATGCTTCGTGTTGTTAGAGGAGCAAGTGAGTCTAGTGTGGATGAAAGCGAACTGTTGTAGACAGCAGTGGCCAGGTCAGGGCAGGACAGGGGAGAGATTCTGTCATAGAGGCGGTCAGTTGCAGAGCGGAATAGAGAAGGGTTTTAAGCAGGCCATACATGGGTCGAATTCTGAACAATTTTTTGATCAAAAACTTTGTTCGTCCTGTAATCCGATGGTGCCACCAATGATTTCGAAAATTGGTCATTTTTCATGAATTTTCCAACATGCCCGATAAACAAAATGGGGAGGAACCACTAAAATTGGCAAGGCCATTGCTCCACTAACAGAGTGAAAATTGGTTTATTTTTCTTAGGTCTGATTTTAGAACGAAAAATCATTCAGAAATCGACCCATGTATGGCCTGCCTAAGTTGTGAAGGTTTCTGTGGGTAATTGTTTGCTGCTTGGAGGGAAAAGTGTTTGAAGACGAGGAGACTCTGAAGGTGATGAGATTATGATCAGAGAGAGGAAAGCGGGTGTCTGTGAGGTTGTAGGGAGTGCAAAGATGGGAGAAAACAAGGTCTAATGTATTCCCATCAGAGTAAGTGGAGGACTGTGTCCATTGTGTTACGGCAAAAGATGAGGTTAAGTTGAAGAGTTGGGATGTAGCCGGGTGGTTCACATTAATGAGGATGTTAAAATCTCCAAGAATGATAGTGAGTAAAGTAGGGTAGCCAGGCAGAGAAGTCTTCAAGAAAGCATGACACCGGTCCTGGAGGCCTGTAGATCACTGCAATCCTCAGAGAAATGGAAGAAAACAGCCAAATGCAGTGAGTCTCACCCAGGGGCGGACTGACCATTCGAGCACTCGGGCACTGCCCGATGGCCCAGGGTCAGTAGGGGCCCCATGAGATGCCCCTGATACCTTTTATAGGCTTTTTTGGGTGTGGTTTGAGTGTTGATGAGGACACAGGGGCCCCTTGATTTCCTATTGCCCGGGGGCCCCATGAGTTGTCAGTCCACCCCTGGTCTCACCTATTACTTAAATCACACATCTATATATACCAAATAAATAAATGTAAAAAAGAAACTCCTCCACATACCCGTCAGGCAATTCAATAGATTAATATGAGCCAATTAGTGGCAGGTGCCATGAAATAACCTTGGTAGGTGAAAAGATTCACAACAAAAAAGCTCTGAAAAGTAAAAAACACAAATGAAAATTGATTCACATCAAATAAAATTTGACAATAAAGAATAAAGTCAAAAAGCAAAATCCAAAAACCAAATGCAGAGCTGCCATAAAGGTACACCTCAGGGCACCTACCATTTCAAAATTCAATACAATCTTATTACAATCTAAACCTAAGGTGTGCAATATAAATAATGATCACAAAGGATATATACTTACAAAGGGCATTGAATACTACTGTTCAGAATATTATTAGTACCATGTGTGGGATAATACTTTTTAGTTCCTGATGCTAAAAAAAGGAGACCCATGGGGAACACTTAATGAAATGGATTTTAAAAAAAGAGGGGATTGTGGAGGTTGTGGTACCTGCCACTAATTGGCTGATTAATCTATTGAATTGCTTGTTGGGTATGAGAAGAAGTTTCTTTTTTACATTTATTTATTTGGTATATATAAATGTAATGTCCTGACCTGTACTTTATGAGTATGACTAATGCAGGCCATAGACGGGGAGAAAAACAGCCGATTTTTCTTTAAAAAAACCGAAAAATCGGTCGTTCAAGCAGCTGACGTTACCAGCAATGGTAAAAAAAATCGGCCGATTTTCATCCCGTCTACAGCCAGCAAAAACTGTCCCTGCAGAGAGCTCTGCTATTTCTTTGACAGTTCCTTGACATTTATAGCGGTTGCAACAATGTATCTATTTGTATCCATTTAGGATACAGATGTTTTTATTTGGAAACAAATAGATACAATGTTGCAACTGCTGTAAATGTCAAGGAACTGTCAGAGAACTGTCAAAGAAATAGCGGAGCTCTCTGCAGGGACACTTTTTGCCATACTGGAATTCCTCTTATTTTTCATTCTTCTTCTTCATCATCATCCTCTTCTTCTTCATCATCATCATCATCATCCTTTTCTTCTTCTTCTTCTTCATCATCATCATCATCCTCATCTTCTTCGTCATCATCATCCTCTTCTTCTTCTTCTTCTTTTTCATCATCATCATGATCATCATCCTCTTCTTCTTCTTCTTCTTCTTCATCATCATCCTCTTCTTCTTCTTCTTCTTCATCATCATCATCATCATCCTCTTCATCATCTTCATCATCCTCTTCTTCTTCTTCTTCTTCTTCTTCATCATCATCCTCTTCTTCTTCATCATCATCATCCTTTTCTTCTTCTTCTTCTTCCTCCTCTTCTTCTTCTTCTTCTTCATCATCATCATCATCATCATCCTCATCTTCTTCTTCTTCTTCATCATCATCATCATCTTCTTCTTCTTCTTCATCATCATCTTCTTCTTCTTCATCATCATCATCATCTTCTTCTTCTTCTTCTTCTTCATCATCATCATCATCCTCTTCTTCTTCATCATCATCCTCTTCTTCATCACCATCATCCTCTTCTTCTTCTTCTTCATCATCATCCTCTTCTTCTTCTTCATCATCATCCTCTTCTTCTTCCTCTTCTTCTTTTTCTTCTTTTTGTCTTCCTCTTGCAGGTCACTGCTCATGCGCAGATTTTGTATCGGTAAAAAATCGGCCGATTTGCCCATCATTGCCGTGAAAATCGGCCGATCGGCAAAATCGGCCGATTTTTTTTCCAACTTTACCGATAAAAAAATCTGCCAAAATACCGAAAAACGGCCGAACAAATAGCCCACTAATGATCCGAAAATCGGCCGATTTTATTTTCGGCCGAAAAATCGGCCAATTTTCGACCCATCTATGGCCTGCATAAGACTTTTTGCCAAAACACTTAAGCCATTTTCTATGCATATTTTACTTGCTTAATTATTATTATTATACAGGATTTATATAGTTCCAACAGTTTGCGCAGCGTTTTACAAAAGGAAGGTACACCTTACATTACACATTACAATCTGGTACAAAAAGAAACAGGCGGCCCTGCCCCTTAGAGCTTACAATCTAGGAGGAAGGGTTGAGTGATACAAAAGGTAATAGCTGTGGGGGGATGAGCTGATGGGAGGAAATAAATGGCAGTTTACTAGGTAGAAGCAGGGTAGGCTTCTTTAAAGAGAAAGAGGATCGTCTAAAGGTGGATAGCTTAGGAGATAGCCAAACAGATTGGAGTAGGGAGTTCCATAGGACTGGGGAAGCTCGGGAGAAGTCCTGGAGGCGAGCATGGTAGGAGGTGACACGGGAACTAGAGATCAGAAGGTCTTGGGAGGATTGAAGAGAGCGGTTCGGTTGATATCTTAAGACCAGGTTGGTGTAGCTGGGGGCAGAGTTGTGGATGGCTTTGTAAGTTGTTGTTAGTATTTTGAATTTTATTCGTTGAGCGAGTGGAAGCCAGTGGAGGGATTGGCAGAGAGGGGTAGCAGACACTGGACGGTTGGTAAGGTGGATGAGCCTGGCAGCAGTATTCATGATAATAAAGTTTACTATTGGGTAAGATGAGTGCCTGCTATACCAATCCTCATCATTCAGTTGCATCTATGCTGAGAAGACACACAGAGTCAGAGCACTGACATTCCACCTCCGTCGGGATTATTTCCAGGCCCAGCACCTACTTGTTCCCCTGTGTCCAGGTAGCCTCTGTGAACTACAAACAGCCTTCCTCCTGCGTAATGGAGATGATGAGAGAGGGAGGCATTTGTAGCCCAAAACCTAGAAAGCAGCCAAGCAAGTCAACACTGCTCCTCAATGGCTATAGTACAGTGAGCATTGTCACCTTAGGACAGGATGTGTGTTACTGGCAGGATCACCAGGTGAAAGTAAAGTAGAAAAGAGCCTGAAAAGAAAAAGAAATGGAATGCAGCCACCACATTGAAGGACTGGTAAGCCGCAATATCTATCTATCGATGGATCAATCGATCAATCTATCTATCTATCTATCTATCTATCTATCTATCTATCTATCTATCTATCTATCTATCTATCTATCCCTCCCTTGAGAGTCACAGAGTTTTGGGTCCCCCTATAGTTCTGCACAGCCAGGCAACACACATTTTCATCCACACTTGCATTCTAGAGACAGTAAACAGTCCTTGAGCTTGTTTTTGCAGTTTTATGGGGGGTATTGAACTTTGATTGGGGTTGAGGGGTGTATGGGATGCCAAAGGAACTGTGAACAGGAGGACAAATCTCCCTAGCAACTATGTACAAGTCCATAAACAAACATTCTCTCCTTGAAGAGCACTCCAGCCCTCCTAGTGTACCTCCTCAGACCCCAGATGAATCTTCCTCTTCTTCACCCAGCTGCCTGAGGGAATTCCTGATCTAGGGGACCCTGAAACTGCCACTGTAGTAAAGCAGCCCAAGATGAGGAGCTGGTTTGGTTTTCCACCTGACTGCCCTCTTTCTTTATCTGGCCTGGGGAGTTTAGGATTACTCACTCAGTCCTCTCCTGTGTGCTTGTTGGGTTGGTGGCTGCCTTCAGATCTTACATTGGGCTGGCTTCTTCCCTGTTTCCCAGGCTGTCCTCTCTCAGGGAACAGTTGAGGCTCCTTCCCAGCTCCTGCCTGCAGGTAAGCCCCTCCCTGAGCCCTAGGCTCAACTTTGCAAGCATTCTCAGATTATCTTCCACCCAATAATGAGCCCTTCCTGAGCCCTTCAGGCTTTCTCCTACTTAATGGATGCCCTGACCCCATGCCAAGCTTCCTGCTTGGGGATTGGTCAGAGTCAGAGTCCCCTGAGTATGCAGATCAGCCCCTCCTCACCCCCATCCACTGCCTTCTAGAAACTTCTCAAGCTTCTAGAGCAGGGAGAGGTATCAGGGAACTGACCTGCAGAGCCCTCAGCCGTGACCTAAAGTTACCTGGCTGACTCACACCCAGGCATACTCATACCAGGCTGCTATCCAGACTCTAACTAAAAAACAAGCTAACTATCTCCCCCTGGCTAACTAGAGGGGTGCTATATTATCTATCTATCTATCTATCTATCTATCTATCTATCTATCTATCTATCTATCTATCTATCTATCTATCATTTATATAATAATCAGCCATAACATTATGACCACCCCACCATAATCCATCAAAGCATGGACTCCACTAGACCTCTGAAGGTATGCTGTGGTATCTGGCACCAAGCTGCAGATCCTTCAGGTCCTGCAGGTTGCGAGGTGAGGCCTCCATGGATCGGACTTGTTTTTTCAGCACATCCCACAGATGCTTGATTTGATTGAGATCTGGAGAATTTGGGGGCAAAGACAGTATCTTAACCTTTTTGCGTTTCTCAAACCATTCTTGAACTCACCAGGCTACCTTCTTCCATTGCTTCGCGGTTCAGTTCTGATGCTCACATGCCCGTTGTAGGCATTTTTGGCTGTGGACACGGGTCAGCATGCTACCCAGCCCCATCCACAACAAGCTGGGATGCTCTGTGTGTTCTGACACCTTTCTATCAGAACCAGCTTTAACTTCTTTGACAATTTTAGTTCTTCTATTGTATTGGACCAGCCTTGCTCCCCATGTACATCAATGAGCCCTGGTTGGCTAATGTCTCCATTTCGTGGGGTTTGGCCTGCGTTGGGGACTCCCACTTGGCAGCTTGCCTGCCCTGATTCAAGATGGTTGTGCTATTACATCTGGGACAGTGCCCAAGTTGCACCAAATATGACGCCAGGCACACCAGAAGTGACACAGTCTCCTCATTCACAACCTATGGTGATCACAGCAGCCATTTTTTGGCTGGCCATTATGCCCCATGTTGCACTGGATGGGCCAGGAGGAAGGAAGGCGTGACCCTGTATATTGATCCCCTCTTCCTAGTTATCAAGCTGGTTTCGATAATCTATCATTAGAGGACCGGTCATGTTTGATTGGCTGGTCAGCAGCACCTGACCAAATTTGGAGGTATTCAGTGCTGTCCACTCTACACAGTGGTGTATTTAGTTTCTAGGCAACACAAAAATTGTCTGTCCTCACGGACAATGACCAACACAACCTCCCTTCCCCCTCCTGCCCCCCACCCAGGAGAGCCTTCCACTCCCTCCTCGGGGATAGAGAGACACTCATCTTCACAGCTCTGGACATCTCCAGAAGCGAGAGCCAAGCTCTACATACATGATCAAGCAGCCCGCAACCTTTCTCAGATACCACCTGGTTCCCATGGTGCACGTGTCCCTTCTTTCATCCCTTCTTCTGGGGGGAGCTCTGCCCCCCATGAAAAATGCCGCCTAGGCAAGTTCCTTGTTTGCCTTGTAGTAAATATGCCCCTGACTCTACGGATTTGTTGGGAACCATTGAGGCAACCCCAGGTAGCTTTACTTCTGCAAACCTTAGCAGGAAGTTTTTGGAAGCGTTAATGGCTTGGGTCCTTATATATTTGGCAGCTAACACCTTATTAAGAGATTGAAGATAATTCTATATTTTTTTGTATGCTTCTTTACTAGGTGTACGTCTTCATTTCCTTGCTAATGGATGAAAGTTCTATGGAGTACTAATACTGCTTTGGAATCAGTGTGACTGCTCTTTTTGTGACCACTGGAGTTACAGTACATCCTGTGACATCTTCTTTTGATAGGTATTGAAACACCACCACAAATTCATTTGTCAACTTTTGAGCTTGTTGGGGTTCTGTTGGTCAGTGTTCCCTGTTTAGATTTGCTCTATGAAACCCAGCCTGTTGATTTGTCTGGGCATAGAAAGCACTAGGATTGGTGTGTATCCATCAGGACAAATAGAACCCTTAAAGTTAACATTCACCATATTCCGATCTTGGTAGGTAACCAAACCAATATAGTTTTTTACTAGGTTGTTACTGTATTTTTTACATATGGGCCCCCTATCAAGTGGCCAAGTATATTACCACTATATTTTTTTATTAGGCTTGTTATCTCTATTTTTTGCACCAACTGGCTGCTTCATTCTCTTTGCATCTTACCTGATCCCATTGGAGGTCTGCCATATAGGACATGCATCCATTTACGTGTACTTTTATCTATTTCTGTTTTTGGGTATGTATAAGTAGCCCATGTTACATGAATGGCCTTATTGTTTATGTTTACATATGGTGTTTATCAATATGTGTTTTCACCCTATAACATTTTCTCTCTCCTGAGGAAGGCTCGTTAAGAGCTGAAACGTGTGGAGGTTTCAGGGTCTTTAAATTCATCTGGAAACTTCTCAACAAATGGAATGTAATTGACTCACCTATGTAGTTATAATCTAGCTCAAAATGGTCCATTTTATGTGTTATGTGTAATTTATTGGGGGCAGCACAGTGGCTAAATGGTTAGCACTTCTGCCTGGCAGTACTAGGGTCATTGGTTCGAATCCCAACCATGGCACCACCTGCCTGGAATTTGCATGTTTTCCCTGTGCCTGCATGGGTTTCATCCAGGTACTCCAGTTTCCTCGCATACTCCAAAGACATGCTGGCAGGTTAATTGGCTCCTGTCTAAATTGGCCCTAGTATGTGTATGTATGAATGTGAGTTAGGGACCTTAGATTGTACTCCCCTTGAGGGTTAGGGACTGATGTGAATGTACAATATATATGTAAAGTGGTGTGTAAATTGATGGTGCTATATAAGTACCTGAAATAAATAAATACATTTTGTAATTTTTATACCCATTTGTTGTTGTTCGGTATGTAGAGAGTCCCACCCTTCTTTTTTCTTTTTTCATTTTTTGACCCAGTTGTCTAGACATTACAACTTGACCCTTGTCAAAGCCACAAATATCCTTCCACTCGCCCATTTCTTTCTGCATTCAACACTTCAGCTTCATGGACAACATGTTCACTTGCTGCCTAATGTATCCCATCTACTTTCAGATGCCATTGTAACCAGATAATCAATGTTATTCATTCTAACTGTCAGTGGTCATAATGTTATGGATGATTAGGGTGTGTGCTCTCACGAGTATGTGTGTGTATATACTGTATGTGTGAGTGTGTGTATATGTGTATATATATACAGTATCTCTCAGAAGTGAGTCCACCCCTCACATTTTTGTAAATATTTTATTATATCTTTTCTTATGACAACACTGAAGAAATGACACTTTGCTACAATGTAAAGTAGTGAGTGTACAGCTTGTATGATGATAACAACCCCAAAGACACCTCCAAGACCACCACTGTCTTGCTAAAGAAGCTGAGGGTAAAAGTGATGGACTGGCCAAGCATGTCTCCAGACCTAAACCCTATTGAGCATCTGTGGGGCATCCTCAAACAGAAAGTGGAGGAGCGCAAGGTCTCTAACATCCACCAGCTCCGTAATGTCATCATGGAGGAGTGGAAGAAGACTCCAGTGGCAACCTGTGAAGCTCTGGTGAACTCCATGCCAAAGAGGGTTAAGACAGTGCTGGAAAATAATGGTGGCCACACAAAATATTGACACTTTGGGCCCAATTTGGACATTTTCACTTAGGGGTGGACTCACTTTTGTTGCCAGTGGTTTAGACATTAATGGCTGTGTACAGAGGTGGACTGACCATTCGGGCACTGCACAAGGGCCCGGGGTCAGTAGGGGTCCCATGAGATGCCCCTGGTACCTTTCATAGGCTTTTTCATAGGCTTCATGTGGTTTGAGTGTGGGCAAGGACACGGGCTCCATGATCCCCTATTGCCTGGGGGCCACATGAGTTGTCAGCCCGCTCCTGGCTGTGTGTTGAGTTATTTTGAGGGGACAGCAAATTTACACTGTTATACAAGCTGTACACTCACTACGTCACATTGTAGCAAAGTGTCATTTCTTCAGTGTTGTCACATTAAAGATAGAATCAAATATTTACAAAAATGTGAGGGGTGGACTCACTTCTGGGAGATACTGTGTGTGTATATATATATATATATATATATATATATATATATATATATATATAATACTATATCTACATTTTTTCCTATTGCAGTAACAAGGAAATGTTTTGATGCGGAGGAAGGATATTTTTACTGCTCAGTGTTGGACGCCACATTCTCCGGAGGTCTAACACCTCCATCTTATGTTCCAGTGGGTGGTGGGAATTAAACAGCAGATACAGGATATGCATGGTTTCTTTATATTTCCATTACATTGAACTTCTTTTATTTGCACCCTTTTGCTGTCTTAAAGCTGAACTCCAGGGAAAATTCAAAACTGCCTGTACAGTAGAGCTTCCCCACCCCGCCCCGCACTGCATGCGTTAAATACTTGCTTTTATCTAGGTTACCATTAAAAAAGCAGTTTCACTTCCCTCACCCCCTTACTTCCCTTACAGCCAGCGCTCTACTTTTCCTTCCAAAAAATAGGGGTGTGGGTGGGCCATAGGTGTCCTCAAAAAAAATTAGGGGTGAGCATAGGTTCAGGCCAAACCTAATTATTGAGGTAATGTGGCCACATGGCCATATTAAGTCAATGCCATGATCCAATATTGGCACATGAATATATTAGATGAATGTCATTGACCCACTGTTGGCACATGGACTTATTAGGTGAATGTTATTGACCCAATACCCGCATATGAATATATTCAATGAATGTCATTGACCCACTGTTGGCACATGGACTTATTAGGGGGCCCTGTAGGGGATAAGATGTCAGGAAGGGGATAAGATGTCTGAGGTCTCTCTAGGAGGTTGGAGGCTTTGCAGGGGTACTATGAGAGATTGGAGGCCAATGCTGGAGGTTGGGAGGCACTGTGGACCATGTTGGAGGTTGGCAGCATTTATGGACGGCTGGAAGGCACTGTGGTGTGGGGGCTAGGAGACTCTTACTGGGCCTGGGGGGGGGGGGCACTGCAGGAAATTATGGGAGGTTGGGGGGTGCTATGGGAGCTGGAAGGCACTGTAGTAGGCTAGGGGATCTGTAAGGGAGGGAGGCCACAGCCTGGCAGTGGGCCACAGCTTATTAGTACCACTGGTCTAGGGTACCTTTCAACAGTTTTTGCTTACCTCATCCTCAGTCTCTGACAAGGTCATCTAGAGCCTAGGGTGAACATGCCAAACTGCACCCCTCCACTCTAAGATGTTTGAGCATTATGTGTCAGCAAAAACTCCCTCCCCCCCAAAAAAAATTGAGTACTAATATGCATGCCCCCCCAAAGCATAAATTCTCCCTCCTTCCAGTACCAATTCACCCCCTGATAAAATCCTCCATCCAGCACAAATATTTGCCCCCCATCCAATCAAATTCCCCCAGGCACTAATGACCCCCTCCCCAAAATGAACTCCCCTCCAAGCACAAATCTTACTCCTTAAATTTCCCCTCTGAATACCTCTGAATTAATTTCCTTGCAACGCCCCTCACCTCACATGATACCACAGTGCCCAGGGCAGCCGTCCCTCTTTCCCACCCCTTGTCCTGGCCCTGCTCATCCTCTCCAACTGCCTGATCCCTCAAGTCAAGCTGTTACTCTCCCGTCTCATCTATTCTGGAATCAATATGTACATTGCAGTACCAGCAGCCATGTAGGGATGTGTTTGGGTTCTGTCTGACCCCAGGAGGAAGCTCTCAATCAGCCTGGGTTGAGGACCGGCAACTGCATGCACACAAAGGGGAGGGGAGGCTTGTGACATCTGTGGCCATGTGGTCATATTTGATCAATGGTTAGGTTCATCCCAAACTGAAGCTCATCCCTTATTTTAGGTGAGGATGCAGAGGGCCCCTCAATATCCCGGTGGATGGTACCCTAGCCACTTGACCTCCAGAAGATTTACCCCCCTCCCTGACCAGGCCCTTTTTTTTTTTTTGCACGGCACTGCATTAAAGTGATACTAAACCCAGGACCCTTCATTCACTATATCTGGTCTCCCCGGACCCTCCATTCACTATATCTGGTCTCCCCGGACCCTCCATTCACTATATCTGGTCTCCCAGGACCCTGCATTCACTATATCTGGTCTCCCCGGACCCTGCATTCACTATATCTGGTCTCCTCCTACCCTGCATTCACTATATCTGGTCTCCCCGGACCCTGCATTCACTATATCTGGTCTCCCCGGACCCTGCATACACTATATCCGGTCCCCCCGGACCCTGCATTCACTATATCTGGTCTCCCCGGACCCTCCATTCACTACATCTGGTCTCCCCGGACCCTCCATTCACTATATCTGGTCTCCCCGGACCCTCCATTCACTATATCTGGTCTCCCAGGACCCTGCATTCACTATATCTGGTCTCCCCGGACCCTGCATTCACTATATCTGGTCTCCTCCTACCCTGCATTCACTATATCTGGTCTCCCCGGACCCTGCATTCACTATATCTGGTCTCCCCGGACCCTGCATACACTATATCCGGTCCCCCCGGACCCTGCATTCACTATATCTGGTCTCCCCGGACCCTGCATTCACTATATCTGGTCTCCCCGGACCCTGCATTCACTATATCTGGTCTCCCCGGACCCTGCATTCACTATATTTGGTCTCCCCGGACCCTGCATTCACTGTATCTGGTCTCCCGGACCCTGCATTCACTATATCTGGTCTCCCCGGACCCTGCATTCACTATATTTGGTCTCCGCGGACCCTGCATTCACTATATCTGGTCTCCCCGGACCCTGCATTCACTATATCTGGTCTCCCGGACCCTGCATTCACTATATCTGGTCTCCCGGACCCTACATTCACTATATCTGGTCTCCCCGGACCAGGCATTCACTATGTTCTCACCCATGCCATGTGATTTCTGGCAATCACGTTTTGCAATCTGTTTTAGTGTGTCATTAATGTATCATTGACACCCGCACCAGATCGCATGAACGTGATGCAATAGCAAAGCGGTGTGGGAAACGCACAGCATTTACAGCGTTTCCCACACTGCATTGTTGCGGATCGGGTCTTAGGGCCAGTTCACACTATAGAAACGCAGTCCAGATGCATTCTGGATGTGTTTCTGCCTGCACATTTTTGGCATGTTCGAGTGCATTTTTATGCGTTTTTGACACGTTACAATGTGCTTTTGATGCATTCCAGTTCATTTTTCTCCCTCTTTTTCTTTGATGAATTCTAGTGTGTTTTGGATGCGGTCTACTGCATTCCGGTACAGTTCTGTGCAGAAAAATATGCCATCTGTTCTACTTTTTTTTCTGCATCCGGAACACACTGGAACTGCAAGCACTGATGTGAACTATGACATTGACCACCATATCACCTACTTTCTGTGCGTTTTGCATGCAGAAAAAAAGCAACTGAAACAAATGTAGTGTGAATTGACCCTTAGGGCCAGCTCACACTATAAAAACGCAGTCCAGATGTGTTTTATGGCGTGTTTTTGACACGTTCCAGTGCGTTTTTACACATTCCGGCGGTGCAGGGGCGGACTGACAACTCATGGGTCCCCCGGGCAATAGGGGATCATGGGGCCCCTGTGTCGTTGCCCAAACTCAAAAAAGTTAATGAAAAAGGTACCAGGGGCATCTCATGGGGTCCCCTACTGACCCCGGGCCCTCCGGCAGTGCCCGAGTTTCCAAATGGTAAGTCCGCCCCTGTTCCAGTTCATTTTTTCCCTTCTTTTTCTTCAATTTAAATAGGGACATGTGCATTCCGGTGCGTTTTGGTGTGTTTTTGATGCATTTTACCATGTTCCAGTAAAGCTCTGTGCAGGAAAAATGCAGCCTGTTCTACTTTATTTTTTTCTGCATCCGGAACTGCAAACACTGATGTGAACTATGACATTAACAACCTCATAACCTACTTTCTGTGAGTTTTGGATGCAGAAGAAAAAAGCAACTGAAAGGCATGGAGTGTGAACTAGCCCTTAAAGTAGAGCATAGACTAGGGCCAGTGTGGGCAAATACAATGTGTTTATGACCTACGTTTAAGTGTGGTTAAGTTTAACTGACCTCCCGCAAAAGATCGCAAGGGCGTGGTGATTAGAATGCGGTGCGGGAAGCAGCATGGGAACGTGGCTCCCCTGCACCGCCTTCCAGGGTGAACGAGCGCTAAAACATATGCACGGTAGATTTACATGTAGCAATTATTTCATTTCTACCATTATATAGTAATAGTTTTTCTCTTCTCATATTATTATTTAGCACATAATTATACATATTTACTTAATTACTATTTTTACTGCATATATATAAATAATAAATAGAAATGTGTATCTATAGCATTTCTCTTCTTTTTTTTTCCTCTAACAAAGTGTATGAAGCTAAAAAGTGAAAGTTCTGTGTCCTTTCTCCTCCTCGGAACACACATTCACACACCTACATTCACACACTTATTCACACACTTACAGTCACACACTTATTCACACACGTACAGTCACACACTTACAGTCACACACTTTTATTCACACACTTACATTCAGACACTTATTCACACACTTACATTCACACACTTATTCACACACTTACATTCACACACCTATTCACACACTTACAGGCACACATTTACATTCACACACTTACAGTCACACACTTATTCACACACTTATAGTCACACCCTTATTCACACACTTACATTCACACACTTACAGTCACACACTTTTTCACACACTTACATTCACACACTTACAGTCACCCACTTATTCACACACTTACAGACACACACTTACATTCACACACTTATTCACACACTTACAGTGACCCACTTATTCACACACTTACAGTCACACACTTACATTCACACACTTATTCACACACTTACAGTCACACACTTACAGGCACACATTTACATTCACACACTTACAGTCACACACTTATTCACACACTTACATTCAGACACTTATTCACACACTTACATTCACACACTTATTCACACACTTACAGTGACCCACTTATTCACACACTTACAGTCACACACTTACATTCACACACTTATTCACACACTTACAGTCACACACTTACAGGCACACATTTACATTCACACACTTACAGTCACACACTTATTCACACACTTACATTCAGACACTTATTCACACACTTACATTCACACACTTATTCACACACTTACAGTCACACACTTACATTCACACACTTATTCACACACTTACAGCCACACACTTACAGGCACACATTTACATTCACACACTTACAGTCACACAATTATTCACACACTTACAGTCACACCCTTGTTCACACACTTACATTCACACACTTACAGTCACACATTTACATTCACACGCTTACAGTCACCCACTTATTCACACAATTACAGTCACCCACTTATTCACACACTTACAGTCACACATTTATTCACACACTTACATTCACACACTTACAGTCACACATTTATTCACACACTTACATTCACACACTTATTCACACACTTACAGTCACACACTAACAGTCACACACTTACATTCACACACTTATTCACACACTTACATTCACACACTTATTCACACACTTACAGTCACACACTTACATTCACACACTTATTCACACACTTACATTCACACACTTATTCACACACTTACAGTCACACACCTATTCACACACAGTCACACATTTACATTCACACACTTATTCACACACTTACAGTCACACACTTATTCACACACAGTCACACACTTACATTCACACAGTTATTCACACACTTACATTCACACACTTATTCACACACTTAGAGTCACCCACTTATTCACACACTTACAGTCACACACTTACATTCATACACTTACAGTCACACACGTACATTCACACACTTATTCACACACTTACATTCACACACTTATTCACACACTTACAGTCACACACCTATTCACACACAGTCACACATTTACATTCACACACTTATTCACACACTTACAGTCACACACTTATTCACACACAGTCACACACTTACATTCACACACTTATTCACACACAGTCACACACTTACATTCACACACTTATTCACACACTTAGAGTCACCCACTTATTCACACACTTACAGTCACACACTTACATTCATACACTTACAGTCACACACGTACATTCACACACTTATTCACACACTTACAGTCACACACTAACAGTCACACACTTACATTCACACACTTATTCACACACTTACATTCACACACTTATTCACACACTTACAGTCACACACCTATTCACACACAGTCACACATTTACATTCACACACTTATTCACACACTTACAGTCACACACTTATTCACACACAGTCACACACTTACATTCACACACTTATTCACACACAGTCACACACTTACATTCACACACTTATTCACACACTTAGAGTCACCCACTTACATTCATACACTTACAGTCACACACGTACATTCACACACTTATTCACACACTTACATTCACACACTTATTCACACACTTACAGTCACACACTTATTCACACAGTCACACATTTACATTCACACACTTATTCACACACTTACAGTCACACACTTATTCACACACAGTCACACACTTACATTCACACACTTATTCACACACAGTCACACACTTACATTCACACACTTATTCACACACTTACAGTCACACACTTACATTCATACACTTACAGTCACACACGTACATTCACACACTTATTCACACACTTACATTCACACACTTATTCACACACTTACAGTCACACACCTATTCACACACAGTCACACACTTATTCACACACAGTCACACACTTACATTCACACACTTATTCACACACAGTCACACACTAACAGTCACACACTTACATTCACACACTTATTCACACACTTACAGTCACACACTTATTCACACACAGTCACACACTTACATTCACACACTTATTCACACACAGTCACACACTTACATTCACACACTTATTCACACACTTAGAGTCACCCACTTATTCACACACTTACAGTCACACACTTACATTCATACACTTACAGTCACACACGTACATTCACACACTTATTCACACACTTACAGTCACACACTAACAGTCACACACTTACATTCACACACTTATTCACACACTTACATTCACACACTTATTCACACACTTACAGTCACACACCTATTCACACACAGTCACACATTTACATTCACACACTTATTCACACACTTACAGTCACACACTTATTCACACACAGTCACACACTTACATTCACACACTTATTCACACACAGTCACACACTTACATTCACACACTTATTCACACACTTAGAGTCACCCACTTACATTCATACACTTACAGTCACATACGTACATTCACACACTTATTCACACACTTACATTCACACACTTATTCACACACTTACAGTCACACACTTATTCACACAGTCACACATTTACATTCACACACTTATTCACACACTTACAGTCACACACTTATTCACACACAGTCACACACTTACATTCACACACTTATTCACACACAGTCACACACTAACAGTCACACACTTACATTCACACACTTATTCACACACTTACAGTCACACACTTACATTCATACACTTACAGTCACACACGTACATTCACACACTTATTCACACACTTACAGTCACACACTTATTCACACACAGTCACACATTTACATTCACACACTTATTCACACACTTACATTCACACATTGCTTTTGTTTACAATTTTTCCCCCATTCATCAGCAGCGCCCCGAACCGCCCATTCTAGCCCTTCCCTCCAATCACAGCACGCAGGGGGCGGAGCCTTCTGTCATCCCAGCTCACTGTACTCTGAACATTACCAGTGATTTCATCAACTTCTTAGTCATCAGTGCGATCCGCCAATAGAGGAGGCTGGGGGGACAGCAGGTAAGATCGGGGATCCCATCCACTGTATTGGGGGGGGGGGAGGAGATCACTGGGGGGGGGGGGGAGGAGAGGGATCACAGAGATCCTTACTGGACATGTCTGGACTCATCCCCATCCCATGGGATCCCCAGAGTGATGGTGACTTTCTATCATCCATGGATCACCCCACACCTGGGAATTGTTACATTGTTAGAGTTAGAACTTGTTACATTGTTGTGATGTCACACTCAGAGCTGTTTACATTCTTGGATTTGTCGGAGGTGAAAATATTTATATTACTTTATAGCTCCTGACATTGTTTATTTGTTTTACTGTGTTGTTACATTGTGTTGTCGGATCTATAATGTTTACATTGTTGCATTGTTGATGTGTAAATATTGACATCACTGGATTGTATTATTGGATTATTTATAGCTCCTTACATTGTTTATTGTTATCTTGTTTTTATTTATTTTTACTGTATTGTCGGATGAGATCTGTTCGATTGTGTTGTCGGATCTATACTGTTTACATTGTATTGTCGGATCTCTAACTTGTTACATTGTTGGATGTATACATATTTCCATTGCTGTTGTATAGATCTGCGTGGTGGGGATCAGGAGGGGGAAGGTGGGGAATGTCCCCTCGGTGTGGGTCACCCTGCAATGTGGATCCCTAGGCAGTGGCGGGGCTGGGTATTTTTAGGCAGTGTGGGCGAAGGGGACGGGCGGCTGCTGAGACATGTGCTGAGAACAAGTCGGGACTTGTAGGATCGTCCCCTCCACTCCGGGATATTAATACTGGGAGCCCGGGGGTGGGCGGGCAGGGACTAAGGGACCCCATAGACAGGGGAACATTCCCTTCATGTGTCATCATGTGTGCTAGGAGGAAGGTGACCCGGACTGGGGAGGATGGAGGCTGCTGATGATACTGAACCATTCTCATCTGGATCTGCCATCAGCTATGCAGCAGTGGGGGCTCCACACTTTTCAGAGCAATAATTCTCATCATAGTCCCCATCAGAGGCCACCGTACATCAGGGTCCCCATCAGAGACCCCCTTACATCAGGATCCCCATCAGAGACCCCCTTACATCAGGGTCCCTATCAGAATCCTCCTTACATCAGGGTCCCTATCAGAATCCTCCTTACATTAGGGTCCCCATCAAAAACCCCCTTACATCAGGGTCCCCATCACAATCCCACTTACATCAGGGTCCCCATCAGAGACCCCCTTACATCAGGGTCTCCATCAGAGAACCCCTTACATCAGGGTCCCCATCAGAATTCCACGTACATCAGGGTCCCCATCAGAGACCCCCCTTACATCCCCATTATATCAAGGTTTGCATCAGAGGATCCCTTAGATCAGGGTCCCCATCAGAATCCCACTTACATCAGGGTCCCCATCAGAATCCCCCTTACATCAGGGTCCCTATCAGAAACCCCCTTACATCAGGGTCTCTATCAGAATCCCCCTTCATGGTCTCCATCAAAGACCCCCTTACATCTTGGACCCCATCATAATTTTCCTTACATCCCTATTATATCCGGGTTCACATCAGAGGAACCCTTAGATCAGAGTCCCCATTAGAGAACCCCTTACATAATGGTCCCCATCAGAGACCCCCTTACATCAGGGTCCCCACCAGAATCACACTTACATCAGGGTCCCTATCAAAAACCCCCTTACATCAGGGTCTCTATCAGAATCCCCCTTCAGGGTCTCCATCAAAGACCCCCTTACATCTTGGACCCCATCATAATCCTCCTTACATCCATATTATATCTGGGTTCACATCAGAGGAACCCTTAGATCAGAGTCCCCATCAGAGAACCCTTATATCATGGTCCCCATCAGAGTCCCCCTTACATCAGGGTCCCCACCAGAATCACACTTACACCAGGGTCCCTATCAGAAACCCCCTTACAGGGTCCATTTCAGAAACCCTCTTACATCAGGGTATTTATCAGAGACCCCTTACATCTGGGTCCCTATCAGAAACCCCCTTCAGGGTCTCCATCAGAGACCCCCTTACATCAGGGTCCCCATCAAAATTACACTTACATCCCTATTATATCCGGGTTCACATCAGAGGAGCCCTTAGATCAGAATCCCATCAGAGAACCCCTTACATCAGGGTCCCCACCAGAATCCCACTTTCATCAGGGTCCCTAACAGAAACCCCCTTACATCAGGGTCCCCATGAGAATGCCCTTTATATCAGGGTCCCCATCAGAAACACCCTTACACCAGGGTCCCCATCAGAATCCCACTTTCATCAGGGTCCCCATCAGAGATCCCCTTACATCAGGGTCCCCATCAGAGACCCCCTTACATCAGGGTCCCCTCCAGAATCACACTTACATCAGGGTCCCTATCAGAAACCCCCTTACATCAGGGTCCCCTTTAGAAACCCTCTTACATCAGGGTCCCCATCAGAGAACCCCTTACATCAGGGTCCCCGTCAGAATCCTCCTTACATCAGGGTCCCCATCAGAGATCCCACTTACATCAGGGTCCCCATCAGAAACCCCGTTACATCAGGGTCCCCATCAGAATCCAATTTACATCAGGGTCCCATCAGAGACCCCCTTACATCAGGGTCCCCATCAGAATTCCACTTACATCAGGGTCCCCATCAGAGACCCCCTTACATCAGGGTCTCCATCAGAGACCCCCTGACATCAGGGTCCCCATCAAAATTACACTTACATCAGGGTCCCCATCAAAATTACACTTACATCAGGGTCCCCATCATAATCCCCCTTACATCCCTATTATATACGGGTTCACATCAGAGGAAACCTTAGATCAGAGTCCACATCAGAATCCCCCTTACTTCAGGGTCCCCATCAGAATCCCCCTTACTTCAGGGTCCCCATCAGAGACCCCCTTATATCAGGGTCCCCATCAGAGACCCCTTTATATCAGGGTCCCCATCAGAGACACCCTTACATCAGGGTCCCCATCAGAACCCCCCTTACATCAGGGTTCCCATCAGAAGCCCCCTTACATCAGGGTCCCCATCAGAATCCCCCTTACATCAGGGTCCCCATCAGAATCCCCCTTACATCAGGGTCCCCATCAGAATTCCCCTTACATCAGGATACCCATCAGAGACTCCTTTACATCCAAATCCCCCTTACATCAGGGTCCCCATCAGAATCCCCCTTACATCAGGGTCCCCATCAGAATCCCCCTTACATCAGGGTCCCCATCAGAATCCCCCTTACATCAGGGTCCCCATCAGAGACCCCTTTACATCACGGTCCCCATCAGAATCCCCCTTACATCAGGGTCCCCATCAGAGACCCCTTTACATCAGGGTCCCCATCAGAGATCCCTTTACATCAGGGTCCCCATCAGAATCCCCCTTACATCAGGGTCCCCATCAGCAACCCTTTACATCAGGGTCTCCATCAGAATCCCACTTACATCAGGGTCCCCATCAGAATCCCCCTTACATCAGGGTCCCCATCAGAATCCCACTTACATCAGGGTCCCCATCAGACACCCTCTGACATCAGGGTGCCTATTGGAATGCTCTTTACATCAGAGTCCCCATCAGAGACCCCCTTACAACAGGGTTCCATCAGAGACCCCCTTACACCAGGGTTCCCATCAGAGACCCCCTTACACCAGGGTTCCCACTAGAACCCCCATCAAAGTCTCCATTACTGTCCCCCTTACATCAGAGTCCCCCATTATGTGAGGGGAAGGAGTTGAAGCAGGGACCACAGGTAGTCTCTGCTGACCTTGCTCTTCATTTGGGGCACATTAAGGATACACCACTGACCCTAGCTGTGGGCCCGATAAGATCCTGTAGCGGGCCCCGGATGTGACGCTGTAGTGTGGAGACCGTTGATGTAGTTCAATAGCAGCAATATTGCACTGTTTTTGGGGTGCCATTAGGAATGAATGGCCCCCAAAAGTGCATTGCTTTTTTTGCAGCAATTGCCTCGTGATTTATAATCATGGGCAAAATCGCAGTGATTCATAATCGCAAAGTGTGATTGGGGTGTAAAAGAATCCCTGTGATCCTGCCATGGAGATCCTTGTTCCGGTGTTTCCTGGTATCAGGTGACAACATATTTGTTCTGGTCAGCATGTCTCATGGTCCTTCCAGAAGTGCTTGGTGCCCGTGTCTCCTGCCCTGTGCCGTGGTTCTGTCCTCTGACCACTGTGTCACTACTCTGTATTGTAATAGGGTGAGGTCAGCAGGAGGAATCTTTGAAAACTTTGGGGGACCCAGGGATTGACAATCCCAGAAGAGTCAGTTTTTCTGCAAATTTCAGGGATCAGTAAGGCTGATGACACACAGCAGACTAGTTGTTACTGTTGTGATTTTCAGGGAACATTCATGGAGAGCGCTCGATGTTACATTCCATCATGGAGGTGTACAGTATAAACAATCCTCCGTTTAAAATGTATATATAAGGGATACATGACTGCAACAACCTAAACTCGGCATGTCATTACAAGCCAGTACTACACTTAGATCTCATGTAAGCTGTAACACGTTATCGTCACTTCAAAAGTCTTTTTCAATCTACAGCTACGGCTTTAGTTACATTACAATACTTACCTGTAATAATGGATATCCCGTGATGGGCAGGCTGCTGGAGTCTTTAGAAATCTTCACTGTGGGGCTGCCCTGTCCTCTTCCTGCTGCTGAACGTTCGGCTTTCAGGGATTACCGACTTTGGGTTTCCTCAGTCCTCATTGGAGGAAAGGGCAGGAGATCATCTTTATTGCAGCTGAGCCTGGAGACCCGAAGCTGTTAACCCCCACAGCGCCATAAGTTCAACAGCAGGAAGAGGACAGGGCAGCCCTGCAATGAAGATTTCTACAGAATCCAGTAGCCTGCACAGTATGCGACATCCTTCATTACTGGTAAGTAATGTTACTAAAGCTGTACAGAAGAAAATGTTATTTCAGATAAACTTCAACTTTTAGGCACACTAGATTGCCAAAATATTGGTCGGCCTGCCATTCCATACGCATGAACTTTAATGGCATCCCAGTCTTAGTCCATAGGGTTCAATTGTTGGCCCCGCCCTTTGCAGCTATAACAGCTTCAACTCTTCTGGGAAGGCCGTCCACAAGGTTTAGGAGGGTGTCTATGGAAAGGTTTGAACATTCTTCCAGAAGCACATTTTTGAGGTCAGGCACTGATGTTGGATGAGAAGGCCTGGCTCCCAGTCTCCACTCTAATTCATCCCAAAGGTGTTCTATGGGGTTGAGGTCAGGACTCTGTGCAGGCCAGTCAAGTTCCTCCACCCCAAACTCACTCATCCATGTGTTTATGGACCCTGCTTTGTGCACTGATGTTGGAACAGGAAGGAGCCATCCCCAAACTCTCCCCACAAAGTTGGGAGCATGAAATTGTCCAAAATGTCTTGGTATGCTGACGCCTTAAGAGTTACCTTCACTGGAACTAGGGGGCCAAGCCCAACCCCTGTAAAACAACCCCACACCATTATCCCCCTCCACCAAACGTTACACTTGGCGCAATGCAGTCAGGCAAGACACGTCCATCGGATAGCCAGACAGAGAAGCGTGATTGGTCACTCCAGAGAACACGTCTCCACTGCTCTAGAGTCCAGTGGGGTCGTGCTTTACACCACGGCATCCGATGCTTTGCATTGCACTTGGTGATGTAAGTCTTGAATGCAGCTGCTCGGCCATGGAAACCCATTCCATGAAGCTCTCTACACACTGTTGTTGTGCTAATCTGAAGGCCACACCAAGTTTGGAGGTCTTTAGCTATTGACTCTGCAGACAGTTGGTGACTTCTGCGCACTGTGCGCTTCAGCATGCGCTGACCACGCTCTGTCATTTTACGTGGCCTACCACTTGGTGGCTGAGTTGCTGTTGTTCCCAGTTCCTTCCACTTTATTATAATCCCACTAACAGTTGGCTGTTGAATATTTAGTAGCCAGGAAATCTAACGGATGGACTTATTGCACAGGTGGCAACCTATCACGGTACCATGCTTGGAGTCACTGAGCTCCTGAGAGCGACCCATTCTTTCACAAATGTTTGTAGAAGCAGTCTGCATGCCTAGGGGCTTGATTGTATACACCTGTAGCCATGGAGGGGATTGGAACACCTGAATCACATGATTTGGAGGGCTGCCCAATACATTTGGCAATATAGTGTAAGTGCATTTTGTATTTGATGCTTTCTCCAGTACTTTCTCCAGTTTTTACCGCATGTTGTGTTTTGTTCAGCTCTTTTTTTTTGGTGGTTAAAGTGGAATTTTTTTGTGTCTCCTGGATGGAGCACGCTCCTGTTTCCTGGATGGAGCACATACTGCTGTCTCCTGGATGGAGCACGCTCCTGTGTCCTGGATGGAGCTTACTCCAGTCTCCTGGGTGGATCACACTTCTGTCTCCTGGGTGGATTACACACCAGTCTCCTGGATGGAGCACACATCAGTCTCCTGGATGGCGCACACACCAGTCTCCTGGATGGCGCACACACCAGTCTCCTGGATGGAGCACACACCAGTCTCCTGGATGGAGCACACACCAGTCTCCTGGATGGAGCACACACCAGTCTCCTGGATGGAGCACACACCAGTCTCCTGGATGGAGCACACACCAGTCTCCTGGATGGAGCACACACCAGTCTCCTGGATGGAGCACACACCAGTCTCCTGGATGGAGCACACACCAGTCTCCTGGATGGAGCACACACCAGTCTCCTGGATGGAGCACACACCAGTCTCCTGGGTGGAGCACACACCAGTCTCCTGGGTGGAGCACACACCAGTCTCCTGGGTGGAGCACACACCAGTCTCCTGGGTGGAGCACACACCAGTCTCCTGGGTGGAGCACACACCAGTCTCCTGGATGGAGCACACACCAGTCTCCTGGATGGAGCACACACCAGTCTCCTGGATGGCGCACACACCAGTCTCCTGGATGGCGCACACACCAGTCTCCTGGATGGCGCACACACCAGTCTCCTGGATGGCGCACACACCAGTCTCCTGGATGGAGCACACACCAGTCTCCTGGATGGAGCACACACCAGTCTCCTGGATGGAGCACACACCAGTCTCCTGGATGGAGCACACACCAGTCTCCTGGATGGAGCACACACCAGTCTCCTGGGTGGAGCACACACCAGTCTCCTGGGTGGAGCACACACCAGTCTCCTGGGTGGAGCACACACCAGTCTCCTGGGTGGAGCACACACCAGTCTCCTGGGTGGAGCACACACCAGTCTCCTGGGTGGAGCACACACCAGTCTCCTGGGTGGAGCACACACCAGTCTCCTGGGTGGAGCACACACCAGTCTCCTGGGTGGAGCACACTCCCAGGGGTGAACTGACCATTTAGAAACCCGAGTACTGCCCGAGGACCCCAGTAGGGGGCCCCATGAGATGCCCCTGGTACCTTTTTCATAGGCTTTTTTGAGTTAGGGCAAGGAAACAGGGGCCCCATGATCCCCTATTGCCCGGGGGCCCCATGAGTTGTCAGTCTGCCCCTGCACACTCCTGTCTCCTGACGGGAACCCTTAGCTTCGGCCAGGCCTTGCTTACAACAAGTATGAACACCTGCACACTAACAACCTGCAGGTCTCCAGTAAGACAAAAGATTGGAAACTTCTTCCAACCCAAATTTCTTTGAAGTCTCCAAGCTCCAGACCATGATTGGGGATTACAAAACCCATAGAAAACTGAAACCCTAGTCTTCTCCACTCAGACACAATACTCCTGAGCCCTGCACCATGCAGTAGTGTGAACCCTGTGTCGCTTTTCCCTATACTCACACAGTGGCAGGACCTAGCACTGTCACCGTATATATTCTTTATTTCTATAAAAATGACACCAATATCTGAAATACATGTGATATCACTCTTCATGTGCCATATGCAATAAATACCGCAATCATAAACCTGCATTCTCATAATTCCTTGGCTGTGATTCTGGCACAGATAAAGGTTACATACCTCTCACCTCCTACCAATACACAGGCAGTTCAGATACGTATTGGTGATAGTTTATTATTGTACATCTGATCTATCCCATTTCTTCCCACATATATATGTACATATAAAAAATATATTTTTTAAATATTCTTCCCAAATATATTGACATATATTTGAAATACTACAATTTTGGCCATATTCAATATATTTCAAAATATATTTATATATATATATATATATATATATATATATATATATACTGCATGTTGAAATACGTTTTTATTAAAAAATATATGAAAAATATTTAAAAAAATAAATTTCAAATATACTGTATATCTTTAAAAATACAAATCTACATTTTTTAAATTAATTTACAAATATATGTAAAAATTTATGTTAAAATTACTTTTTTTAAATATATTCTTCAGATTTTTTTTAACATATAAAAAAGTCCTTTTAACTTATATTTTTACATATATTTGTAAATGCATCCCAAAAATGTAGATTTGTATTTTTAAAGACATACAGTGTATTTGCATTTTTAAAAATATTTTTCATATATTTTGTAATAAAAATGCATTTCAACATGCAGTATATATATATATATATATATTTTTTTTAAATATATTTTGAAATATGTTGAATATGGCCAAAATTGTAGTATTTCAAATATATGTCAATATATTTGGGAAGAATATTTTTAAAATATATTTCAAATATATTTTTCTTCCATGTGGGTTACCATTATCCAAAAATACAGTCTTAAAGTAGATATAAATCACACCGGTATGACATTTAATTTCATTCTTTTATGTAACCATAAAACTTTTTTTTTCATTCTTTGTGGCATCTTTGTGCTGCTGATCCCCTGTAGCCTCTTTGCAGACACATGTCTACATGCACTCCAATGATGTCTACATGGCATTTCCCACTGAGCGTTTCCTGATGGTGACAACAGTGGACCATGCCTGAGTGATTTGTGCTAAAATGGCCGGCTGCAGTTTCCATCTCCTCCACACAGACACATAGGCATTGGTTTGGGAGGGAGGGGAGTGGTAAAAACAGGTTGATGCGCATTTTTACCTCTCCTTGCCCACTGACAGGTTGGCATTGTAGCAGGACAGTTCCGTGCAGATTGCGGAAGCTGTGATGCTTATCTAAGTAGCACAGCAGAAATGATGCAGCATGTCATGTTATACGGCATGTTGTCCTCATTGAGGTGAATGGGATCACGCCACAACCGATTGGCATAAGCTGTACCAACCTAGACAATGGCAGCCTGAGAGGGTAGTACGTATTGCCATCGTCCTCATTAGGGTTGCCACGTCATCCCTTTAAAACTGAACACATTAATTACACAGGTTGTGGGGCTGATTTAATGCGATAAGTCACCAGGTGAGTTTAACTACTTGCCCTCCAGAGGATTTTTTTTTTTTGCATATCTTTAAGAAAAAAATAATAATTTTAGGCCTAAAGATTACTTGCCCTCCAGATGATTTACCCCCCCCCCCTGACCAGGCCATTTTTTTCGATAAGGCGATGCGTTACTGTAACTGGCAATTGTGCAGTCATGCAACGCTGTACATTATTATTATTATACAGGATTTGTATAGCAACAACCATGGGCAGACTGACAACTCATGGGGCCCCCGGGCAATAGGGGATCATGGGGCCCTTGTGTCCTTGCCCAAACTTAAAAAAGCCTATGAAAAAGGTACCAGGGGCATCTCATGGGGCCCCCTACTGACCCCGGGCTCTCGGGCAGTGCCCGAGTTTCCAAATGGTCAGTCCGCCCCTGGCACCAACCGTTTGCGCAGCGCTTTACAGAATGAAGGTAGACATTACAGTTACAATACAATTTGGTACAAGAGGAAACAGGGGGCCCGGCTCATTAGAGCTTACAATCTAGCAGGTACATAAATTAAATGTATGTCCTTTTTTTCCCACAAATAGAGCTTTCTTTTGGTTGCATTTGATTGCCTCTGAGTTTATTTTTTGCACTATAAACAAAAAAAGCCAACAATTTTGAAAAAAAAAAACTATATTTTTTTACTTTTTTGAAATAAAACTTATCCAATAAAAAAATAATAAAAATAGTTAATAAAATTTCTTCATAAATTTAGGCCAAACTGTATTCTGCAACATGGTTTATGTGAAAGTTATAGCGTCTACAAATGGTAGGATATATACTGGAATTTTAATTAAAAAATTTTTAAACTAGTAATGGCGGCGATCAGCAACTTATAGCGGGACTGCGGCGGGCATTCTGACACTGGCGGGAACTGACTAACTGCCACTGACATCTCCAGTGACACTAATTCAGTGATCAGTGATCAGTGCTAATAAAAAGCACTGACACTGTACTAATGACACTGGGCATGAAGGGGTTAATTTTAATAATGTAGGTTAAGGCAACTCACATGAAAGTGACTTGTAAAAAAACTCATAAAAAGCCAGGGAATCAGGTCCGTAATGCGATGCCACGATCGCTGCAATGAGTGGTGTCTAAGTACGGCGTGCGTAGAGGGAGCTGGTCGGCGCCTCTTGTCACTGGAAGCCGGGAGATGTTGCGCACTTTAGAACACAAGCGTCGGCGACATGACGTCACCAGTGGGCTGCATTGTGTTTCGGAGCATGCAGGTCCACAGCGGACTCTCGCACTCCTTTGTCAATCTTGGAAAACTCAATAAAAATACAATACATCACTTTTGAAATTATTTTCTTTTGTGCAAGAATTTTTGTGAGTTTAGCACCATCTTCATTTTTGAGATGGAGACTAGCATGCAAAAAAATTTAAAAAAAATGGTCGATCATTCGTCCAATATTCTTATCGCGTGTACGAGGCTTTAGTTTGAAGTGTTTGACCTGTTTTCTCCCACACAGTCCCTGAAAACATATCCTCTGCCACCCTCCCACATCTTGGCTCCCCACTGCTGTCTCCGTCCACGCTGAGAGCCCAGGATTTTCAGGCTGAGCTACCAGAGTGGGTTGGATGATAATACACGATAAGCACAGGAACTCTATCGGCTGCAGATTAAGTTCAAGTTAGACTGATTACCTCGCAATAACTTCACAGTTTTTGGTTACAGTGTACTCCTTGTTTACTAGAGTCCTCTGGGTGACACTTGTCTACCATCAATGTTCATGGAGAGTCATAGATAGAAGCTGTGGCAGACTCAACCGGGACAGGGGGCTTTGGAGGGGACTACAGGCTAGCCTCTTGCCTACAGACCATGGCCCTGGCATCGTGGGGGGCTCCCCGTATGGAAGAAAAATGTATTTGAAATATATTTTAAAAATATTCTTTCCAAATATATTGACATATATTTGAAATACTACAATTTTGGCCATATTCTATATATATATATATATATATATATATATATATAATTTTTTTTTTTTTCTGCATGTTAAAATGCGTTTTTTATATATTACAAAATATATGAAAATTATTTTTTAAAATATATATTTTTAAATATATTCAGATTTTTTTTTAACATATGAAAAAGTCATTTTAACATATATTTTTACATATATTTGTAATTTGTATTTTTGTATTTAAACAAGATTTGTATTTTTAAAGACATACAGTATATTTGTAAATGTATTTTTAAAATATTTTTTATATATTTTGAATAAAAACGCATTTCAACATTCAGTATATATTTATTTATTTCAGGTACTTTTATAGCGCCATCAATTTACACAGCGCTTTACACATATATATATATACAGTGGGGATCGAAAGTTTGGGCACCCCAGCTAAAAATGTGTATTAATGTGCATAAAGAAGCCAAGAAAAAATGGAAAAATCTCCAAAAGGCATCAAATTACAGATTAGACATTCTTATAATATGTCAACAAAAGTTAGATTTTATTTCCATCATTTACACTTTCAAAATAACAGAAAACAAAAAAATGGCGTCTGCAAAAGTTTGGGCACCCTGCAGAATTTATAGCATGCACTGCCCCCTTTGCCAAGCTGAGACCTGCCAGTGTCATGGATTGTTCTCAATCATTGTCTGGGAAGACCAGGTGATGTCAATCTCAAAGGTTTTAAATGCCCAGACTCATCTGACCTTGCCCCAACAATCAGCACCATGGGTTCTTCTAAGCAGTTGTCTAGAAAACTGAAACTGAAAATAGTTGACGCTCACAAAGCTGGAGAAGGCTATAAGAAGATAGCAAAGCGTTTTCAGATGTCAATATCCTCTGTTTGGAATGTAATTAAGAAATGGCAGTCATCAGGAACAGTGGAAGTTAAAGCAAGATCTGGAAGACCAGATCAGCAAATTTTGGATGGTAACTTGATGCCATCTGTGAAAAAGCTGAAGTTAAAGAGAGGATGGCTTCTACAAATGGATAATGATCCTAAACACACCTCGAAATCCACGGGGGATTACATCAAGAGGCGTAAACTGAAGGTTTTGCCATGGCCTTCACAATCTCCTGACCTCAACATAATTGAAAATCTATGGATAGACCTCAAAATAACAGTGCGTGACAGACAGCCCAGAAATCTCAAAGAACTGGAAGACTTTTGTAAGGAAGAATGGGCAAAGATACCTCAAACAAGAATTGAAAGACTCTTGGCTGGCTTCAAAAAGCGTTTACAAGCTGTGATACTTGCCAAAGGGGGCAGTACAAGATATTAACTCTGCAGGGTGCCCAAACTTTTGCAGACGCCATTTTTTTGTTTTCTGTTATTTTGAAAGTGTAAATGATGGAAATAAAATCTAACTTTTGTTGACATATTATAAGAATGTCTAATCTGTAATTTGATGCCTTTTGGAGATTTTTCCATCTTTCCTTGGCTTCTTTATGCACATTAATACAACTTTTTAGCTGGGGTGCCCAAACTTTTGATCCCCACTGTGTGTGTGTATGTATGTGTGTGTGTGTGTGTGTGTGTGTGTATATATATATGTGTGTGTGTGTGTATATATATGTATATATATATATATATATATATATATATGTGTGTGTGTGTGTGTGTGTGTGTGTGTGTGTGTGTGTGTGTGTGTATGTATGTATGTGTATATATATATATATATATATACAGTGAAGGAAATAAGTATTTGATCCCCTGCTGATTTTGAATGTTTGCCCACTCACAAAGAAATGATCAGTCTAAAAATCGAATGGTAGGTGTATTGTAACACTGAGAGACAGAATAGCAACGAAAAATTCAAAAGGAATGCATATTAGGGAAGCACAGTGGCTAAATGGTTAGCACTTCCACCTGGTAGTACTAGGGTCGTTGGTTCGAATTCCAGCCATGGCACCACCTGCCTGGAGTTTGCATGTTCTCTCAAGGATGTCAGGGACAAGATTGTAGACCTACACAAGTCTGGACTGGGCTACCAAACTATCGCCAAGCAGCTTGGTGAGAAGGTGACAACAGTTGGTGATATTATTCACAAATGGAAGAAACACAAAACAACTGTCAGTCTCCCTAGGTCTGGTGCACCATGCAAGATCTCAGCTTGTGGAGTGTCAGTGATCATGAGAACAGTGAGGAATCATCCCAGAACTACACGTGAGGATCTTGTCAATGATCTCCAGGCAGCTGGGACCACAGTCACTAACAAACCAATTGCTAACACACTATGCCGAGAAGGATTGAAATCCTGCAGTGCCCACAAGGTCCCTCTGCTCAAGAAAGCACATGTCCAGGCCCGTCTGAAGTTTGCCACTGAACATTGGAATGATGCAGAGGACTCGAAAGTGTTGTGGTCAGATGAGACCAAAATCGAGCTCTTTGGCATCAACTCAACTCGCCGTGTTTGGAAGAGGAGGAATGCTGCCTATGACCCCAAGAACACCATCCCAACTGTCAAACATGGTGGTGGAAACACTCTGCTTTGGGGGTGTTTTTCTGCTAAGGGGACAGGACAACTGCACCGCATCAAAGGGACTATGGATGGGGCAATGTACTGTCAAGTCTTGGCTGAGAACCTTATTCCCTCAGCCAGGGCATTGGGTCGTGCATGGGTGTTCCAGCATGACAATGACCCAAAACACACGGCCAAGGCAACAAAGGAGTGGCTCAAGAAGAAGCACATTAAGATCCTGGAGTGGCCTAGCCAGTCTCCAGACCTTAATCCGATTGAAAATCTGTGAAGGGAGCTGAAAGTTCAAGTTGCCAAACGTCAGCCACCAAACCTTAAAGACTTGGAGAGGATCTGCCAAGAGGAGTGGGCCAAAATCCCTCCTGAGATGTGTGCAAACCTGGTGGCCAACTACAGGAAACGTCTGACCTCTGTGATTGCCAACAAGGGATTTGCCACCAAGTACTAAGTCATGTTTTTTGAAGGGGATCAAATACATATTTCCCATATGGACATGCAAATCAGTGCATAATTTGTTAGACATGCATTTCTTTTGAATTTTTTGTTGCTATTCTGTCTCTCAGTGTTACAATACACCTACCATTCGATTTGTAGACTGATCATTTATTTGTGAGTGGGCAAATATTCAAAATCAGCTGAGGATCAAATACTTATTTCCTTCACTGTATATATACAGTCAGGTCCATAAATATTGGGACATGGACACAATTTTTTGTGTCCATGTCCCAATATTGTCAGCTTGTAACTGTGGGACCACAGTTTCAAAGGTCACTGTCAGTAGAACACTACGCCGTCATGGTTTCAAATCATGCATTGCACGGAAGGTTCCCCTGCTCAAGTCATCACATGTCCAGGCCCATCTGAAGTTTGCCAATGACCATCTGGATGACCCAGAGGAGGCATGGGAGAAAGTCATGTGGTCAGATGAGACCAAAGTAGAACTTTTTGGTCTAAACTTCACTCGTCGTGTTTGGAGGAAAAAGGATGAGTTGCATCTCAAAAACACCATCCCTACTATGAAGCATGATGGTGGTAACATCATGCTTTGGAGGTGCTTTTCTGCAAAGGGGACAGGACGACTGCACTGTATTAAGGAGAGGATGAATGGGGCCATTTATTATGAGATTTTGAGCAACAACCTCCTTCCCTCAGTCAGAGCATTGAAGATGGGTCGTGGCTGGGTCTTCCAGCATGACAACGACCCGAAGCACACAGCCAGGATAACCAAGGAGTGGAAACCTGACAGATCTAGAGGAGATCTGTGTGGAGGAGTGGGCCAAAATCCCTGTTGCAGTGTGTGGAAACCTAGTCAAGAACTACAGGAAACGTTTGATCTCTGTAATTGCAAACAAAGGCTTCTGTACCAAATATTAACACTGATTTTCTCAGGTGTTCAAATACCTATGTTCAGCAGTGCACGACAAATAAATTCTTTAAAAATCATACAATGTGATTTCCTGAATTTTTTTTTTTAATTCTGTCTCTCAGAGTGGGAATGCACCTACATTGTGAATTTCAAATTTCAGACCCCTCCATGATTTCTAAGTGGGAGAACTTGCAAAATCACAGGGTGTTCAAATACTTCTGTTCCTCACTGTATGTATTGTGGCATAGCTGCACTCGGAAAGGTTTCATCAATGGCGTACCAGGGGCAGGACTACAAGGGTGGTTTCCCTGGGTGCAAAATTCTTGGGCTGCAAAATTAGTAAGGATTCAGTCTGATAAGAGGTGGGAGATTGGTCTGTGTCCACTTCCATTCTGGTTTTGTCAGCGGCGCGCTTCCACCTGTCTTCCTCTTAGGCTGTGTGGGTAGGTCCAGTTCTAGGCTGAGTTGGACAGTAGAGGAGAGAAAGAGGCATCGAGTGCATGGAAGCGCACCGCTCGGTGCAGTTGAGGTTGACTTTGATCACTATTCTTCTCCTCTCTTCTCTCCTCCGAAGGACCACTGCCAATCAGGATGCCATGCAGTGGAACACCTCCCCCTACCAGTGAATCTGGGGGAGACGGGGGTGTTATATGGAATTGAGGTGAACAATAATGGTATGGAGTGCACAATGGAGGGGTACGTTTTTGGAGTTGGAGGGCACAATAAGGGTATAAAGTGAGTCGAGGGTGCACAATGAGTGGGTTGGGTTATAGCATGCTGGTTAGAATGCCACCCTACAGTCAAGACCATTGGTGTCATCCTACTGACTACTGGCAAGAGGCAATGGGCCTGAAGGCACCATCAGATGGAAGGTTAATTAGCTGCAGCTTAAGAAACCCCTAGCAACCTTTGGCGGAACCCTGATTGAGAATGGCTGTTCTAAGGGTTCTAAGGCTGTTCTTCTGCCAACTGCTGAGACAAGGTAGGAGCAGAGACGAGTGGGGTGCCGCAGTTTCAGGAGAGGTGCAAGGGCCATGTGAATTGACTTAGTGGGCCGGATCCAGCCTATGGGCCTTGTGTTTGACACATGTTCTAGAAGTTACAGAATAAGATGCTGTCGTGTATTCTACAAAAAATGAGAACCTTGGCTTCCTTTTGCCTTTGTGTCTTTAGTCTTTATTAATCTGGGTTATTTATAGTTCCCTGCTTGGCCCCGGGGCCCGAGTCTGTGAGCATTTTGTTTGTCCCTTCTCTTCTACCCATCCCCTTGTTTTGTCCTTGTTTCCCAACTTCTCTTTCTGCTCCCTGATGATTTGCCTCGGTTCTTTTCCTTTTTCCTTGTCTTCCTCTTTTCCTGTCTCCCCCTAAACACTTCCTCCCACCCTTCTTCTGGTCCTATTTTCACATTTACTGGATCAGGTCATGTAAGTACTGGGGCAGCACAGTGGCTAAATGGCAGTATTAGGGTTGTTGGTTCGAATCCCAACCATGACAACACCTGCCTGGAGTTTGCATGTTCTCCCTGTGTCTGTGTGGGTTTACTGCAGGTACTCCGGTTTCCTCCCACTCTCCAAAGACATGCTGGTAGGTTAATTGGTTCCTGTCTAAATTGTCCCTAGTATGTGTATGTATGAATGTGAGTTAGGGACCTTAGATTGTACACCCCTTGAGGGTTAGGGACTGATGTGAATGTACAATATATATGTAAAGCGCTGTGTAAATTGACGACGCTGTAGAAGTACCTGAAATGAATAAAATAAAGTACTGGCCCCTAAAGGGCTCCCTAACATTATTTTCATATATATTCTGAATGCTTATCAATGTTCATTATTACCCTGATGGATTGTTATTCCTATCAGATGTTTTAGCCCCTGCATGGGCGACGCTGTTGTTATTTCCTCTTATTAACCAATAAACTGATTTTAACAGAAATATGTTTTGCAATTATGTTAAAATATAACTAGGGATTTTTTTTTTCAGAGAGTAGGTGTCGCTACCTCCTACCCACCTCCAAATACTGTCCCTTCATCCCCCACCTACCTCCAAGTATTGACCCTTTTAGAGAAAACAGAAGCAAGTGGTGCTAGGTAATTTGTATGGAATGTGCTAATGATAACAAGAAAATCAGTAAAATAGATCCCCTGCATTTAGCAACAAAAGATCCACTCCAGCAACAATAGATCCACTCCAGCAACAATAGATCTCCCCCACGAATAATAGATTCACCCAGGGGCGGACTGACCATTTGGAAACTCGGGCAATGCCCGGGGTCAGTAGGGGGCCCCATGAGATGCCCCTGGTACCTTTTTCATAGGCTTTTTTGAGTGTGGGCAAGGACACAGGGGCCCCATGATCCCCTATTGCCCGGGAGCCCCATGAGTTGTCAGTCCGCCCCAGGGTCTACCCCAACAACAATACCCCCTCCAATAACAGTAGATCCAGCCCATCAATAATAGATTCCCACCAGTAGCAATAGATCCCCAAGTAGCCAGAATCAATAGACCCTCAAGCAGCCAGCAACAATAGACCCCTCCCTCAACAGTAGATCCCTCCCTGCAACAACTGCCCCTGCCAAGCACCATAAGACCCCCCACAACTATAGACCCCCCCTGCAACAAAGTAGACCCTCCAGCATGCCTCAGTAGCCCTTGCCAATGCATACTTTCAGTGCTGAAGGTGTCAGTACTGCATTCCCACCAGTGGTGTATTTAGGTTTTGTGCTGCCCTAGGCAACACAAAAATTGGTGCCCCCCCCACAGAAACAGCCTGACATTGACCAAGAACACCCCTGCCCTACACCCAAGCCTTCCAGTACCACTGCCCCCCATACATTATCCACCATCCCCCATGGCGAGAGAGAGAGAGACACTCGCCTTCACAGTTCCAGACATCCCCGGGAACGAGAGTCGGGCTGTGCATACACCGTCATGAAATCCTCAACCTCTCTCGGAACCCACCAGGTCCCCATGCCACGTGTGACCCTTCTTCCGAGGGGCAGTGCTGCCCCCCCCTGAAAAATGCCTTGTTTGCCTTGTGGTAAATACACTCCTGGTTCCCACTGAATAAAAGCTCAGAGTATAACTAAAGGAAAAATGTTTTTTTTAGCATTGGATAGCATGGAGAGGGAATAGAACCCCTGTCAGGTTTCTATTGCTGTCTATGCCCCCATTAGGGAGATTCACCCTCTTTATGTGTCCTGTTTACTGTTATCATTGAGAGTGAAAGTGAAAGAAAATCACATATTTTGGGTTGTCACCAGAACAGGAACAAAGGTGAAATCCTCCTATTGGGACACTAGTTCTGGTGACAACCAGGGATTTCCTCTCACTTCCTGTTTGGCTGTGGAACAGGAAATGAATTGAAATCTCTTCAAAGGGACACAGATGGCAAAAAAAATCGCCAGGGGATATAACCCTCCCTTACTCTGTGCAGAATGGAAAAAAAAGTTAATTTAGTTCTACTTTACCATGTTAAGGCTTTATGACATTCAATGATTGGTTTTACATCGACTTTAATTTTGGGTCAAATGATCTTTTAAATGAAATATGTGAACAATCACATGCAAACATACATGTTCATATCTTCATATCTGCATACAGACAGGCTGACTCCACAATAACCTTCTTTATTACAGGGTTAGAAAACTGGAGACCCACGGCTTGCTGTTTGCCAGTTGCCAGTCTATTTTTAAAGCAATCACAGATCCTCAAGGATGATGGCACGCACATACCTGATGTGTATCCTTTTCATATTTACGGTATGGTTTTATGACTGGATTGATAGTTGACTGCTGTGCTTGTTGATGTTTTCGAGTAATAAAAAAGGTGTTACAAGCAATTTCTTTTGTTGTTACAGTTAGTTCTGGTATGTGAAGTCATTGCCAGCTGTCAAATAAACGAATATAAAGATGAACGAGGGAACTGCGTCCCATGTACGCAGTGTGGGCCGGGCGAGGAGCTTTCCGAGGTGAGATTATCAAAATTTAATTTGGATAGTATATACATTACATGGGCAAAAGTTTGTGGACACCTGACCATCACACTTCTATGAATTTGTTGGACATACCATTCTAAATTTGTGGGCATTATTTATGGAGTTGGCCCTCTTTGTGATTATGAGAGCCTCCATAAAGTCAACCCTCTTTGTGATTATGAGAGCCTCCACAAAGTTGGCCCTCTTTCTGATTTGAAAGCCTCCATAAAGTTAGCCCCCTTTGTAATTATGAAACCCTTCACAACGTTGGCCCTCCTTCTGATTATGAGAACCTTCACAAAGTTGGCCCCCTTCAGGCTTTAGGATTGCTGGACTGTGGTGAGTGAGAGTAGAAAATGCCCTGGCATCAGTGCCTCATCATTGGTATTAATGGGAGGAAAAGTGCCCCATTGTAGGAAGAATAGTATCATTGATGGTGTCAGCGGGAGGAATAATGCCCCATCATTGGTGTCAGCAGAATAGTGCCCCAAGGGTCAGATAAAGGCAAGCAAAGGTCACATCCAGGCCCCAAGGTGGCAGTTTGGAGGCCACTACTTTACACCACTTTCATGAAACCATGTCCAAACTCATGAAACCATGGCTATAATCAAAGAGCCTTTGTGAGGCCAGATACTGATATTGGATGCAGTTGGCGTTCCAATTGATCCAAAAAATGTTCAGTAGAGTTGAGGTCAAGACTCTGTGTAGGCCACTCAAGTTCCTCCACTCCACACAGGTCCAACCATGTCTTTATGGATTTGGATTTTGAGTATGGGCGCACAACCATGCTTTAAACGGAAAAGATCCTTCCCCAAAGTGTTGCCACAAGGGTAGAAGTGGTTAGAAGTCCTTTTATGCTCTAGTATTAACAGGACCCTTCACTGGAAACCCATCAACTTCATTTGGAGGGGGGTCCACATAGCCATGTATGTAGATGTAATAGTCAGGTGTCCACAAGCACCATGGGTCCACATGACCATATACTGTATGTGATGTGTACCCTCAGTGAAATGGTAGGTTACTGTTCAAAGCCAGTGAAAAATCTGTAGCACGTGTTCAACATGATTATTATTTATTATTTATTACAGGTGCTTACATAGCACCGTCAATTTACATAGCACTTTACATATATTTTGTACATTGAGATCACTCAGTCCGGGGCATATAATCTAAGGTCCCTAACTCACATTCATACATACACATACTAGGGCCAATTTAGACGGGGGACAATTAACCTACCAGCATGTCTTTGGAGTGTGGGAGGAAACTGGAGTACCCGGAGGAAACCCACGCAGGTACATGAAGAACATGCAAACTCCAGGCAGGTGGTGCCATGATTGAGATTCGAACCAATGACTCTAGTACTGCCAGGCAGAAGGGCTAACCATTTAGCCACTGTGCTATACTGTATATTTCAACATTCAACATTGGAGGCAATACGTTACATGTTGCAGGAGTTGAAGGCTTTGTATAGCAGCTAGGTCTACAGAACACCATAAAGATAAACAAATATCCAGACAGAGGTCTAGCTAGATTTCAGCCCATACAATATGAAAACAGTAGGCCTTGGCGATGGGGGATCCATAGGACTGTCTCCAAAGACGGTGTCGCTGTGCACCTATCATGAACCTCATCTCATGGTTTCAAGGGGGTCCCATGATGGCTTTGGAAGTGTTTTTTAAATCCTTTTTTATTATTTTTTATACATTTTCTAAATAAGGGAAACATACTTAAAAAAGAAATTAAAATTAAACATTTAAAGGCAACAAATACTTATTTAAGAAAATAAATATGTGAGAATGGAGGAAAACTTCCATCGCTAACTTGTTTTTAAAGGTGCAGACCCCAGGCTGTCATCCTGTCCCTTTGCCACTTAGTCCTTGACCTGGAATTTATGTGCAAGGTAGGAGTTCAAATGTACCTATCAAGTCAAAAATACAGGACTTCCATAATGACCTCCCTCTAAAAATGCTTGTGTGTTGACCCTCTGGCTTCAGTAGTGGCTTGGGCTGTTTTTGACTCCATCATCTCACCAAGCAGGACTTGCAGGAGCTTCTTCACCACCTCCCGTCCGGCCGTTGTATATAAACGGCCGGACAGTGGCAGTGCAGGGTCGGGTGGCCGTTTATAAATGGTCTCCCCGCACCCTGCATGTGCGCGCTCCCTGGGAGCGTGCAGCACTGCAATCCGTCGCCCGCTGTGTCCTCCGGGCACAGTGGAACACCGATCGTCGGACGGGACCTCTGTACGAGGTCCCGATCATGTGATCACTGATTGGCCAATCAGTGATCACATGCAGAGTAGTAAGCAAGATGTTACTTGTTACATCAGGAAATGGAGTTCATATGTGTCTGCAACACTCTCCCCGCAAGAGCAGAAATTTTTCCTTCAGGGTGAAAAACTTTTTGTGTCATGATATGTAACCCCTGCTAGTTACAGTACTACCCATATGTAAGATGTTGGTTATGTGATTTTTCTTGAGCATAGTTCTTGCCTTACTCTCTGCCTTCATTTCCCACTTCCCACTTTTGGATCTCTTAGCGGCTTGGGATCCAGTAGTGGTCTGAACCAAATGCTTTGCTTCAGTTAATAATACTACACATAACCTATACACTCACACCCGAATTACCATTCGCATCTCAGCTAACAGATAGGAGAGAGTTCTCTCCTCATCGCTCTCCTCCTATATCACTGAGAGAACAAATGTTATACTCCCAACCGTACTCACCATTCAACACCTATTAACACGTCAGAACTGATTTTCACCTCAAATCTCTCTTCCATGGCCTGTATCTTTTATTTGACATCTTCCTCTTTTTGCATCTCTGCGCACATAGAGGTTCTCGGGGCATACCTCAGTCAACTCCATCTCCCTATTTCCTTCTCCCCACCCTATCCTCAACATTATCCCCCCTAAGCTAATATTTTCACACTACCACAGCAACTCCCTCCATATACCTCACTCCATTTCTTCCCTTTTTCATTCCCCTCTTCAACTTCACCATCTCCCCCCCCCCCCCCCACCTCTCTCTTCCTTGGTAGTACCAAAGTTGATGTAACAACTACTTCATCTAACTGAGACTTTATTCCTACTTAGTTGTGTATTATCTTATGGATCTGTTTTTGTGATATATGCTACCTTTATATTTTACTTTATGGTCGATTTTCAATGTATGACTGTAAAATCCTAATACATTTTCTTTAAAAAAAAAAAAAAGATGTCACTTGTGACATCATTGCTTACTACCTGTGAAATCTGTGAATGATCACAGAGGTCACATGGTACAAGGCTATTCACAACAGCCTTGTACCATGTGACAAGCTGTGATCAATCACAGCTCACTCAGCAGTTCTCAATGGCTGCAAGAATGCAGCTAGAGAGAAGGAGAAATTATTGCTTTTACATCCTTTATGGGTGTAAAAGCAATCAGTGTAAAAAAAAAAAAAATCTTCATCACACCCACCATGGTGACATTGTACTGCTAGGGTGACAGTATGTAAAAAAAAAAAAAAATAATAATTAAAAAATAATATAAAAAAAATAAAAATAAAATGTAAAAAAAGTTTAAAAATTATAATTTTTGGTTATAAGCTAATTTTTTACTAAAAATATAACGGAATACATTTTGGCCAAGATTTATGATGAAATACTATTTATTGGAGAAATTATATAAGAAACACTTTTTTTCAAAATTTTGGGACTTTTTAATTTACATAGCAAAAAAAATAAAAATCCCAGTGGTGAATAAATACCACCAAAATAAAGCTTTATTTGTCTCAAAAAATGCTAAAAAAATTCATATGGGTACAGTGTTGCATGACCGCGCAATTGTCATTCAAAGTGTGATAGCACTGAAAGCTGAAAATTGGCCTAGACAGGAAGGGGGTATAAGTGTCCGAAATGCAAGTGGTTAAACCATTCTGCACAATATGTACTTTTTGAAGCCTTGTTATGACTCTCATTGCATTCAGTGGGATTTTCAGGATGCTTGTTCTGATTGTCAAAAGGCTTGTGAGTTTTTTAAAAGTTTGCCTGAACCACAAATGGTGGAGTTTTTCCATCTCTAGTAATGAATCTAGGATATAGGATGACAACCTGAGGTCTAGTACCATTGGTAGCCCTCATAAATATCACAGGCTCGTCTCAGAGAAGTAATACTCTTTCGCCTAGTTTGTATTGCTCCTAATAAAATGTAACATAACTTGGAATGTGTTTTTACAGGACTGCAGCAGTGCAAGAGACATTCGTTGTGTGCCATGTAGAACTGGGAGGTATAAGGAAGATCGCAGTCACCAGCGTTGTCTTAGATGTCTCCCATGTGTCATTATCAACCGAGTGCTAAAAGTTAACTGCACTCCAACTACAAACTCAGTGTGCGGTGACTGTCTACCGGGGTGAGTGTGCTTAACTATGTGGCAGCTTTTCTCAGCCTTGTTACTTATGAGGAGCCTTTAAAATAATCAGGTCTCAGGGAACCCCTTCCAAAAATAATTCATGGAATGAGTGGGAAGAATGCCTCTGATGGCTAAAGAGATCTGTCAAGTGGTATTGGACCAAAACATTTTGCAGCCACCATCAGATGGTAGGTCAGTCAGCCACAGCTCAAGGACCACCTAGCAACCTCTGGAGGAACCCTGGTTGAGAATGGTTACTGTAGGAAGTAGAGTTCATTTGTTTCCAGTGACAGGTACTGGTAATACTACAGTATACAAAAACATTTAAGACAATTGTGTGCTTTCAGTCTTTTGGCAACAGTTTAGGGAAGGTACTTTTCCGTTACAGCATGGTCATATTCATGTGCACAAAGCCAGATTCATAAAGACAGGATTTGACCAGTGTGGTGTGGAGGAACTCAAATGAGCCTGGCTTCAGCCCTATTAAACACCTTTGGGATGAATTAGAATGACGATTGAGGGTCAGGTCTTCTCATCCAAAATCAGTACCTGACCTCACAAATGCTCTTTTGGATGAATGGGCAGAAATTCTCATAGACAACCTCAGAAATCATGTGGAAAGCCTTCCTAGAAAAACGGAGACTGTTATAGCCATAAAGGGGGCCAACTTCATATTAATACCCATGATTTTGGAATGGAATGTCCAACAACCTCATGTACTATACATGATGCTGGGGTTTGGCATTTGGCCCAACAATATTTTTATTTTATTTCCTTCTTTTTTAATTATGTTTTTTGAAGGCTGTTTGGCTATAGAGTCATGGTTTCACGAGTTTGGACATGGTTTCATGAATTTGGTGTAGACGTTATCAATTTTACATTGCAATACAGTCGTTATACCAATCACAGAACATGTGCCATAATGGAATCACGACCAGAGGACACGTAACCTTACATATACATTTAAGCACTGAGAGGTCCACACAGTTTACTATGCTTCAGTTATGAATCAACACAGTGAGTGATCAGGACTGATCGATCATTGTGTTCATTCAGAAAAAGAAGAGGCCAGTAAATAGGACATATTGAAAAGATCCCCCACCATGTGTGCCACAGCAGTCGGTGGGAGTGGAGGGAAGTGGGCAGTGCTGCAGGGAAGGAAAGGAGGGGGGGGGACACAGGCATCAGGGGTAATCAGATAAGGGCAGGGAGGGTTATCGATGCATTGGGGAAGCAATTACCCAAACTGATCCCCTGTGTCTCTCTTCCTGCAACAGCTGAAAGTCAGCGGGATGGAGAGGAAGAGAAGTCGGCTTTAAGCTGCTGCAGGGAGACACAAGGGATCAACTCCTTTATTTGCTCCCCCACTGTACCAATCACCCCCTCTCCTGCCCACATCTGATTTCCCTGCTGCCCAGGGCAGTACAGGAGGGCCAGTGCTACACCCTTATCAACGGCCCTGGTCATAGAATTGGGTATGGTGGTCAAGCAATAATATATTTAGTCATCAGTTTAGTTAGTTGCGCTGTGACTTTATAATTATGTTACATTATTTAACATAATAACTGTTCTTTGACCTGACCACTCCAACAAATGTCACATTTGCAGTTTTACAAGTGTGTGATTATTTATATACTTCAAAATTTGAATTTTAGCTCACCCTGCACACAGGTGGGTGCAGACATTCATGATGTTGTCTGTATTGTCCTAGGTTCTATAGCAAGACTCGTATTGGAGGACTCCAGGAGCTGGAATGCTTCCCATGCACATCTCACACGCCACGCACAGAAACTCAGTGTAGGTTGGCTAACTTTCTAGAACAGAATGGTAGAAACATGAATGTGTATGTGTTGACTGTGAATAATGATCTTCCAGGTCGTCCTAGCCCGGGGTTTGGTCAGCCATCAAGTACAGATCCTCCATCTCCTTCTCGGGATCCTGTCATTTTAGTGGCGATTATAATGGTGGCCCTGGCATTAATTTTGGTTACCTTGGTGACTTTTTCGGTCATCTGCTGTGGACGTTTCTTTAAGAGCCAATGTCAACGAGGTAAGTACACAGAATATAACTGGATACTAACTATAGGTAAAGTTGATCCAGGGAATATCTGATTGCCTCTCGGGGGATCAGGAAGGAATTCTTTTCCTGCAGGAGCAAATTGGATCATGCTTTGCTGTTTTTTTTTTTGCCTTCCTCTGGATCAACTGTGGGTGTAGGATTATAACTTTTTTTTTTTTAGTGGTTGAACTGGATGGACTTTGTCTTTTTTCAGCCAGACTAACTATGTAAGTTAAATAAATATATCAATATATGGGGACAAATTGAATGATTTACTATACATTATGGCAATATATTGTAGCATTGAGCTATGCATGTGGAGTGGATGGAGATAGACAAACAGTTGTGTTAGGCAGATAACTGTGTATATTGTATGTAGATCAGGCATCTCTTTCAGATTGCTTTGAGAGCAGTTAAGCATGGGTACACTATATAGCCAAAAGTCTGTCGACAATTGACCACCATACTTACTGAATGGTCAAAAGTATGTTGACCCTTCTGCAAATGATTGAGTTCAGATGTTTCCAGTGGAAGAGACTGTTAATGCTACAGCATAAAACAGTTTGTTGGAAACCTTTTTCTGTTCCAGTATGACTGTGCCCCTGTATATAAAATCAGCTCCATAAAGATATGGTTTTACCAGTATGATGTGGAAGAGCTTGAGTGGCCTGACCAGAGTCCCAACCTCAACACCTTTGGCATGAATTGGTACTCTGATTGCAACCCAGAACTTCTCATCCAATATTGGTAACTGAACTAAAAAATGGTCTCCTGGCAGAATTGATTCAAATTACCGCACTCCAAACTCTCTAAAATCTTGCATCTTGTAAGCCATCTAGGAAGAGTGGAGGCTGTTATAGCCAAAAAATGGCAACTCTGTATTAATGGCCATGGTTTTGGAATGGGATGGCCAACAAGCTTATATAAGTGTGATGGTCAGATGTCCACGAACATTTAACCATACAGTGTATGAGTTAACCTCATGTCTATGGGCATGTCTATGGTCTAGACATGGAACTACCATCCATATAGCCAACAGAAACTTACATGGACCCTATAAGGGTAAACAAAGCATAACGAAGCACATTTATAAAACCCACCAGTACCTCTTCCCTTGAAGCCAGTCCCTGCACAGGTAGAATTTTTAGCATTCAACTTCCGGATGTGACAGATGCCAGTTTCACTCTGCTATGCACTATAGTTCCACCTGTTGCATGCAGTTGTGGGGGAGGGAGACACACTGGGGGAGGGGCGCAAGCATCGAACACCCCAAAAATTTCAGATGCTAAATATTCTACCAGTGCAGGGGCAGACTGACCATTCGAGCACTCAGGCATTGCCCGAGGGCCTGGGGTCAGTAGGGGGCCCCATGATATGCCCCTGGTACCCTTCATAGGCTTTTTTGGGTGTGGTTTGAGTGTGGGCGAGGACACAGGGGCTCCATGATCCCTTACTGCCCGGGGGCCCCATGAGTTGTCAGTCCGCCCCTGTACCAGTGCTTCTAACTTTGCAAGAAAGTGAAGATCAGCTACAAGTGAGGCAGTACCAGTGAGTATTAAAAATGCACTTTACCGTGCTGTGTTTGTTTATTTACTTATTAAAGGTTTTCCATAGCTCCCAGTTGTCCCTGATTTCAAGGAACTGTCCCTGATTTTGAACAAAGTCCCTCTGTCCCTCCTTCCTCCTCATTTGTCCCCCATTTTGGTCTGATCTATATCATTGTATATGAAATGCACTATTTATGTACCTAAAAGTGCTTTACAGTGCTAAACCTTTCATCCAACTTCTAAATTGCTCTTTTTGTAAATTTCAAAATCCAATATAAAGAAATAGTAGTGGTTAAAAAAAGCACTTGTGGGATTGTCCGATCATTTTTTCCTATAATCCTCCTTTGAGGGGGGCGTGTCGGGGGGGGTGTCCTACGCTAACATACTTTTGCGAATAGGTGTCCCTCGTTCCCATCTCAACTGACTAAAATGAACCAGGTCTCCGCAATGAAATTGTAGTTAAAAACTGTGGTCTACGCCAACAACTAATAGCTTTCCTCTAGACCACATGTGTTAAACACAAGGCCCAAAGGCTGAATTTGGCCACCAGGCCATTTCATGTGGCCCTCACACCTCTCCTGCAGCTGCAATAGCCCCTTCTCGCGTCCCCCACTTTGTATCAGCAGTCGGAAGCAGAGAGGAGTACAGAATTCCTCCTCCAGATCCTGTGCTTCTCTTTTTCCCCCCATCTCAGTTGTCAGTAGTAGACACGAGGACACACTTTCTCCTACAGATCCTGTCCAATTCCTCTCACTGACACCAACAGTGGGGCTCTATTCCTCCCACCGACACCAGAAACGGGGGCCATATTCCTCATACTGACACCAGCGATGGGGCACTATTCCTCCCACTGACACCAGTGATGGGGTACTATTCCTCATAGTGACACCAGCAATGGGCTACTATTCCTCCCACTGAAACCAGCAATGGTGGCCCTATTCCTCCCACTGACACCAGTGATGGGGTACTATCCCTCCCACTGACACCAGAGATGGGGTACTATTCCACAGACACCAGCGATGGGGCACTATTCTGGCCCTATTCCTCCCACTGACACTAGTGATGGACTACTATTCCTCCCACTGACACCAGCAATGGGTTACTATTCCTCCCACTGACACCAGCACTGGGCTACTATTCCTCCCGCTGAAACCAGCAATGGTGGCCCTATTCCTCCCACTGAAACCAGCAATGGTGGCTCTATTCCTCCAACTGACACCAGTGATGGGGTACTATTCCTTCCACTGACACCAGGGATAGGGTACTATTCCTCCCAATGACACCAGCCATGGGGTACTATTCCTCCCAGTGACACCAGTGATGGTAGCCCTTTTCCTCCCACTGACACCAGTGATGGGGCACTATTCCTCCCACTGATGCCAACAAATTGGATGCTATTCCTCCCACGAACACCAGGGATGGGGTACTATTCCCCCCACTGACACCAGGGTTGGGGTACTATTCCACAGACACCAGCAATGCGGCACTATTCCTCCCACTGATACCAGCAATGGTGGCCCTATTCCTCCCACTGATACCAGCAATGGTGGCCCTATTCCTCCCACTGACACCAGTGATGAGGTACTGTTCCTTACACTGACACCAGGGATGGGGTGCTATTCCTCCCACTGACACATGGGATGGGGTACTATTTCTCCCTCTGACACCAGGGATGGGGTACTATTCTTCCCAATGACACCAGCCATGGGGTACTATTCCTCCCACCGACACCAGTGATGGGGCACTATTCCTCCCACTGACGCCAACAAATCGTGTGCTATTCCTCCCACGAACACCAGCGATGGGGCACTATTCCTCCCACTGGCACTAGTGATGGACTACTATTCCTCCCACTGACACCAGCAATGGGTTACTATTCCTCCCACTGTTACCAGCAATGGTGGCCCTATTCCTCCCACTGACACCAGTGATGAGGTACTGTTCCTTACACTGACACCAGGGATGGGGTGCTATTCCTCCCACTGACACATGGGATGGGGTACTATTCCTCCCTCTGACACCAGCAATGGGGTACTATTCCTCCCAATGACACCAGTGATGGTAGCCCTGTTCCTCCCACCGACACCAGTAATGGAGCAGTATTCCTCCCACTGACACCAGTGTTGGGGCACTATTCCTTTCACTAACACCAACAATGGGGCATTGTTTACTCCCAAAGCATTTTCTACTCCCCAAAGTCTGAAGGACAGTAAACTGGCCCTTTGAAAAGTTTGGAAACCTCTGTTCTACACCATACCCCACACACAAAAAAAATCAGATATAGACATAATAAATAATACCTATGAGACTCATTTGTGAATATTTTTCCCCAGCTCTCCAAAGATCGCATGCTATTGCAGGCCAGCCAAGAAGATTAACCAAACAGTCGGAATCTACCAGCACCCCCTGTGAGGAACAGCCAATCCCTGCATTCTGCTTTGGCTCCACAGATACTTCTGGACAAATGGCAGGTGAGCTTGTAAGCTGCATTTAATGAGAACTTTCAAATGGCAGTTATAAATTACCCATAGACCTGAGATGATGGCGCCAACAAACACCGCTGTCCAAGACTGGGTTCACCATATAGAAAATAAATGAAGAGTTTCAGTCAATTTGGAAAGGCAGGGCAGTGTCATTGTTTTCAGAAAGACTTTAATATTTGGTTTTACCTCCAATATTTGCAGTTTGAGTTTTCACAGATGCTACCTTGGGATTGCTGCAGAGCTGCAATGTGAGAGATGGAGCAATAAAGAACTTTATCAGGCACTGTGCACTGGTGCTGTCAGATGGAATAACTAGATGAATGGCAAAAGTGGGTAATGGAGCAACTCTTAACGTATAGCATATCTTATTTACATTATACACTATATTGCCAAAAGTATTGGGCTAGCCCTCCAAATCATTGGATTCAGGTGTTCCAATCACCTCCATGGCCACAGGTGTAGAAAAATCAAGCACCTAGGCATGCAGACTGCTTCTACAAACATTTGTGAAAGAATGGGTCGCTCTGAGGAGCTCAGTGACTCCAAGCGTGGTCCCTTGATAGGTTGACACCTGTGCAATAAGTCCATCCGTGACATTTCCTGGTTACTAAATATTCCACGCTCAACTGTTATCTGTATTATAACAAAGACGGTGCAAATGGGAACAACAGGAACTCAGCCAAAAAAGTGGTAGGCCACGTAAAATGACAGAGCTGGGTCAGCGCATGCTGAAGCGCACAGTGCGCAGAAGTCATCAACTGTCTGCAGAGTCAATAGCTAAAGACCTCCAAACTTCATGTGGCCTTCAGATTAGCACAACAACAGTGCGAAGCGAGCTTCATGGAATAGGTTTCCATGGCTGAGCAGCTGCATGCAAGCCTTACATCACCAAGTGCAATGCAAAGCATCAGATGGCGTAGCGTAAAGCACACCGCCACTGGACTCTAGAGCAGTGGAGACGTGTTCTCTGGAGTGACAAATCACGCTTCTGTGTCTGGCAATCTGATGGACTTGTCTGGGTTTGGCGGTTGCCAGGAGAACGTTACTTGCCTGACTGCATTGTGCAAAGTGTAAAGTTTGGTGGAGGGGGGATTATGGTGTGGGGTTTTATTTTCATAAAAAAAGTGGAAAGCTTCGGTGAAAGGGGAGGGTGGCTACTGGCAAAGACGTTCAGTGAACAGATCACGAATAAACTTATTCTAAAGGATGGACGTCATCATTAGTATGCACTCTTCCTTGATGGATATTGTGATGCGTTAGAGCAGGGATGGGCTTCCATTGTCGGCACCTTCTTCATCCTAGACTGGGGAGGATGAGTGGAGTTACTGTATTCTTCACATGGTGGATACTAATACATCTTTGGGGGTGTTGGCATCTCAGCTATTCAGTAATACATTATCTAAAGTTACTGGAACAATGTATACTGTATATTAGGTCCTCCCACCTGCAACTTTTTAAATACGTACTGTATATCTATAGATACATTCACCTGTTGTATATACTTGATGTCAGCCTTTTTCCACCAGGGTTCCTTTAGAGGTTGCTAGGGGTTCTTTAAGCTGTGGCTGATCAACCTATCATCGATGGTGCCTACATAATTCCAGGTCCAATGCCACTTGACTGGGTTAGCAGCTTGATATCGATGATCTTTTAGGCTGTCTGTAATGGGGGCATCCTTCTCACTTACCCCCAATGTAAGAAGCCTTCTACCCACTGACCAACAATGTAAGGAACTTTCTTCCCACTTACTACAAATATAGGGAACATTCTTCCCATTGATCATCCATGCAAGGAACATTCTTCCAACTGACCACCAATGTAAGTAGCATTCTTGCCACTGACCACCAATATAAGGAGAATTCTTCCCACTGATCACCATTGTAAGGGGCATTCTTCCCACTAATCACCAGTGTAAGGGACATTCTTTCCATTGCCCATCAATGTAAGGAACATTCTTCCCACTGACCACCAATGTAAGGAACATTCTTCCCACTGACCACCAATGTAAGGAGCATTCTTCCCAATGACCACCAATGTAAGGGACATTCTTTCCACTGATCACCAATGTAAGAAGCATTCTTCCCACTGACCACCAGTTTAGGGGCATTCTTCCCACTGACCACCAATGTAAGGAACATTCTTTCAACAGACCACCAATGTAAGGGACATTCTTCCCACTGACCACCAATGTAAGGGACATTCTTCACATTGACCACCAATGTATAGGACATTCTTACCATTGGCCACCAATGTAAGGGGCATTCTTTTCATTGGCCACCAATGTAAGGGGCATTCTTTTCATTGGCCACCAATATAAGGGGAATTCTTCCTTTTGGTCATCAGTGTCAGAGGCATTCTTCCCACTGACCACCAATGTAAGTAATTCTTCCAACTGACACTCAATGAATTAGGTTTCACAGAGGTACCCAGGTACCTAGAATTTTTTTAAGGATTCCTAAGGGGGGAAAAAGGTTGAGAAGGCTGCTTTAAATCATACCTACTGTATATAGTTAGCTAAACTCCAGGTACATGTAAAAGGCCAAAATAGCAGCTCTGATTTAGTTAGTACCTAGTCTCAACTTCTTGCAATGCGCAGTAGAGCAGCACTAAGACTAGGAGAGGGAGGGATAGGATTGGGAGCAAATCAGGTGTTCCAAATTCAAATTTGCTGATTAGGAATGTGCTAATCAGAGGAAAGAGCAGAGTGAGAAGGCGAAGGAGGGTCTCATCAGACTCCCTCTGCTCCTTCACTATCCATTTAGCAGGCTAGGAGTGGAGAGCGGACACCACGGTATGCTTTATCTGCAAGGGACATTTTCTTCCTGGCTGTGCTTTGTGGCAGAGTTGTGTATGTCTCAGAAGTTAGATTTTTTTGTCAGGTAAACAAATTCCTACCAATGTAAGTCATCTGTGTGTTGTTGATTGCCCAGAGTTCATCTTTAAATGATTAATTATTTTATTGATATTGGCTTTGATTTGATAATAGGTCCAGTAGAAGAAGTCCATGTGATTTCAGACCTTGTCTCCTCCAGCCCCTGCCTGACGTCCAGCGCATTACTTCCACCATCCGTGGAGCTGTGTGCCCTCCCTCCTTCCCTCGACAAACCCAAGTACAATTGGAACATCTCAGAAACTCAACCTTTGATCCGTAACTCAGGCTGCAGTGATTGTTTCTCAGGATGTGGGCCTTCCACCGAATACAGCCAAGGAACAGTAGAGCCCAGCAAACAAGCTCATTCCTGTGCATCAGAGCGCCAGCACTGGTCCCATGCCCCTGTGGAATGTACAGAGCTGGATTTACAGAACTTTTCATCTGAAGAGGGATTTTCCCACACCAGCGGCCAAGATCACTTAGGAGACAACCAGAAGTCTCATGCGGTGACAAAACCCCACAGCTGCTCATGTAGTACGCAAGATGATCCTTGCACAAAATCTGCAGAAGAGCCAAGGTCAAGCTGCTGTGGAAACATACCTTACCAGGTACAAGCACACTTCTAAGTTCTAGAATGAACCTTGGCATTATGCATTTTTGTGATGAGTATATTTTCAATGAATGTAGTAACAAAGCTTGTTCTTAAAGGTAAAGTGCTCCTGAATGCAAAGGATAATGGCACTGAGAGCTATTGACCCTTTGCTGGCCCTTTAGGGGTTCTGTACATTGGGACCTATAGTGGAACTAAACCCTCCTCTCCTTTACAGCCAAGTAAGCTGCCATCTTGGCCTCTGTTTGACGTGCAGTAGCTATAGTAATCAGCTATGACACGAGCCATTTGATGGCTTGATAGTTTGGTTGAGAGCATAACCAACTGTGGCCATTATTATTCACAGCATTAACATAACTGCTTTGGGTAACCACTAAATTGATGGGTTTAGTTCCGCTTTATAGATCATGTGATCGTTGCTGGACCACCAGCTCCCTATTGTAGGCAATGACCAGTAGCTTGCGGGGCTGGGCTTCTTCTGGGGGTTTGGTGGAAATATGTCTTACCACTGCCAAACTGCTGGTTTTCATGGGAACAAAAATTTCCCATCACTAATAGCACTCAAGCAGCACTAGTGATGAGAATGGGCTCAATCTGAACCCTGAAGTTAGCTGTCTTTGTTGGGTCAATGAGCTCTGGGTGGGCGATTCAATGCCATTGAGCTAATATGATTATGTGACCATATTAGTGTAGCACCCTACTAGAGTAGCTTAGGTTGTTAGGTACATTTAGTCAGCTCCTCTGTAATCAGTGGAGCATGGTTTGCTTGTTCAGGGCTGCTCAGTGTCTCAGAAGATGCTGCTCTGATTGCTTCCCCCTGTATTCTAGGGGATTCTGGAACTTTAGTGGGAGGAAAAACAAAGTAAACAGCCTGAATATTTATGGAACTCTAGCCAATCCCTTGGGAGGTGTGCCCTGTAGATGGTTTGAGAGCCCATAAATAGTCTGATGTAGGGAGAGAGACTTCCTTAGTCCAGTCCTGCTGGAGGAGACCCCTATGTGGGGGCTCTGTCCCTGGTACAGGACTGCTAGAAGTGCCACTAAGAAGACATTGAGGTCCCACCTAAGCCTTAGCTGGGGGGGCCTATTCACAAGCTTAGCTCCTGGAATGAGTTTGGATCTAGAGAAGCTCACTGGAGAGAACCAGGAGGAAGTTGGGGGGAAAAGTGTCCAGTTGTCCTATGGTGGTGTGAGCCTGGTGGATATCAGAAGGAGGCAACCGACGATCTTGTGGCTGCAAGAGCAGATGACCCAAGTGCTGGGAAGTCAGTGACTGTGTGTAGCATTTGGTCCATTTGAGAAGTCATAGTCATCATTTGCGTAGAGATCCTGTGAACATTTTTTACAGTTCAGCAAGATAGCTAAGGAGTCCTCAAAGTGTTCAGTTCACCAGTTTTGAGGTATCCCATGCTCCCCTCACCCCATCCAAGTTCACCATTCCAATAAAAATCCTAAAAACACACCCCTAGACTGTTCCTTTGAGCCAGTGGAAGAGTGAGGAAAATGCTGTGTGTCTGGCTGTGTGTGATTTAACTGGGGGAAGGGAACTACTTTCACCAGTGGCTCTTTAGAGGATGAGTTACATTAGGTTAGTAATGTCACAAGCATTCATAGTCCTTTCTATACGTGCAGCTCCCATCCTCATCTCATTGGTCCAGCAAGGGAAGCTAACTTTTGGGCTCAGGCCAGTTTTGACTGAACCCAAACTTATCCCTAACTAACACTTCTAAGTCCAAATGAAGGAGGACTTTTGTAGCCCCCAAAATGCTTTGGCTTTCCTTTGTTGCCTGGTATGTGTAATAAAGACCAATCTACACACTGACAGGGGATTGGTGCTTCCAACATTTTTTCTCTTGGAGCAGACAACCCGAGAGAAGAACCCAAAATCTTAATAGATTTACTTGTACATGAAAACATATATATTTTAACCTGGTGTGCCAGTAACACACTTCCTCTCCTAGGTTGTATATTGTCCTCCTAGATAGGTTGCTAGATAGGCTAGGTAAATGTAGTCATTTTTGGCTTCCCTGTAATCATTGGAGCAGTTTATGATTGCTTTGGGCTGTTCTGGGTTTCACTGACCAGTGAAACGAATGCAATGAAACGAAACTAGTAACTTAACGAGTTGATACAAAACTAAACTGATATTTCCATTTTGCACATGTCTAGTGTGGATCACTGAAACAGTTAGCTGCCGGATATGTTGGGGACCATACAAGGATAGCGCACCCATGCTGATGCCTTTATTGTGAGATTAGGTTTTCCATAGTTATGTTTGGTTTTTTAATGAAAGGAGGATGGGTTTGCTTGTGGTTGATACCTTCTGGACTGCAGTTCTTACAGCACTGTTGATGCATTCTTTGTACTATTAGCAATAAGACATGACAATACATATTTTCTTTTATAGAAAAGGGAAGACGTCCCCTCCTGCCTGAACACTGCCACTCTAGGTAAGTATCAGAGCTTTGCTGTTTTCCACAAATTAGGAGTATATGAAAACGCTTGGTTGTGTCTGCTTTAACCCCTTTGCTGCCAGAGCCCTTTTTGCATTTTTTGCACACACATTTAAAAAAAATCATTTTAGGCCTGAAGATTACATAAAATCCCCAAAAATTACATAATTTCTGAAAGCAGACACCCTAGAGAATAAGGTAGTGGTAGTTCCAATGTTTTATGGCATAAAGTATTAACATAACAGTTTATAAAACACAATCTCAGTAAGAAAATACACTAAAGTGAATTTTAAGGCACAAAAACACAATATATTACCCTGTTTTTGGTAAAATATAAAAGATGAGGTTGTGTCGAATAAATAGATGCTTAACATCCCAAGCCTTAAAATCACATGCACCTGTGAAACAGCAACAAACTTCATCAGTACCTTATATTTTTCATGGGCAACAATTTAAAAATCCCTAAAGGTCATCAGTTTAGGAGTGTGTGTAAACACCCTTCGCTGCCACCAACATACTACCTACATAGGTGGCAGTAGAAGGGTTAAGGAATGTGGTAGCTTAAAGAAACACTGTCACTTTTCCCATTCTGGTCAAATGTGACAGTATCTTCATATGGTCCCCTTCCACCCTCAGTCATGTATACTCACCCAGCCATGCTCTCTTGCCACTTAGTTACATAGTTAGTCTGGCTGAAAAAAGACAAAAGTCCATCCAGTTCAACCATTAAAAAAAAAAAAAAAAAAAGTTATAATCCTATACCCACAGTTGATCCAGAGGAAGGCAAAAAAACCCAGCAAAGCATGATCCAATTTGCTCCTGCAGGGAATAAAATTCCTTCTTGATCCCCGAGAGGCAATCGGATATTCCCTGGATCAACTTTACCTATAAATGTTAGTATCCAGTTATATTCTGTGTATCCAAGAAAGTATCCAGGGCTTTTTTAAAGCAATCCACTGAGCTGACCAGAACCAACTTCCCAACTGCGACATCCCTGTCTGTCTAGATTTCAGTGTTGACTGATGTTAGACAAGGAGAAAATACCATGGCAACCCCCATGTGACAGTGTTTGGACCTGGTGATTGTCCATTTGGGACCAAGAACTGTTCTACAAGAAAAATTAAATGTTCCCCCTGTGTATACTTACCCAGCTATGCTCCCCCACATTGATGGAGCTATTGCAAGCAAGTTAAAAGTGTACATCTGTGTTGCCATAAACTAAATAATCTGCTGTTTCCCAGGTCCTAGCCTTGGAAGCCTAAATCACATGATTTCTGGTGGCTTCCATATATGTAGATAATTGCATGCTATATACTAAACATCACTCATTGATAGGATTATTTTTCTCAAATAACTAAAAATACATAAAGACTTTAGTTCATTGTAAGAGTTAGTGAGGAGTCAAACATACAAGTTAGGTTTGGGGTGGTTTGAATGCCGAATCCGAACCCCATTGAGCCAAATCTTAGAAATCAGCAATGGCCATTTTCAAGGCAAGGGATTGTCAAACAAAAGGCATAAGGGCTGGACACTGATGGGGTTGGGGGACATGACAGGGAGCATTGAATTTAATAATGCTGAAAGTGCAACATTAAAAATGCAAAAGTACAATGTATACAACCTACTACAGCAAAACTCACACGGGGTCAGGTATTTCCCCCAGAATCCATACCAGACTTGCATCTGAGCATGCATTCTGGCAGGCAAAGAAAGGCCCCATCCATTCTTGCTTAGCCATATCAGGCCACATGCCTTCAAACTGAGAAGGAGGGTACATTGTCAGAGGGGAACCCCCTGCCAAAGCACCCTATTTTGATGTTTATGAGGACAACAATTCTTCAGCAATAGTAATTCCAAATGCATAAGATTTCCTTTCCCCCATTTTCAGAGGTAACGGCCCTACTCCCCTTCTCCAATCTTCTCTAGGGTGGAACTCCTATCCCCTCTCCTCAAAGGTGAGCCTCAGCTCGAATCACCTACATGGTATTTCTCTTTGGCCACTTTCTTCACAAAATAAAAAAAATCCCTTAGGAAACTGCTATACCATGGCCCACTTGACTCCTCTAACAACTCATTATTTACCTCCAGTGTGGGCAACCTAAATGACAAGAAAACCCCTCAACAACAAACATGGTAAAACTTTCCTCTATAAGGGCCCTACATCCTCTTGGTGTGGATTCTTTTATCTGGATTATCAAAAATTTAATCCTTTGGTACTATTAAATATTTTGCTGCATTTCTTTTATATTACGATACTTCTGACTCTTGAATGGCCTGCAGGGAGCCTTGACCTCAACCCTACTAAACACTTTTGGAATGAATTGGAATGCTGATTATGAGACAGGTCTTTTCCTCTAACTTCAATACCTGGCCTCACAAATGGTCTCAAACTCCCATAGACATTCCAAGCTCTTCAGGAAAGCTTTCCAAGAAGAGTGGCAGCTGCTATAACTTCAAAAGTGACCAATTCCATATTAATGGCCATGGTTTTGGAATGGGATGTTCAAAAGCTGATAAAGGTGTGATGTTCATATAGTGTATTGTGTTGCTGTCATATGATGTTCTTTTTCTGGGGTCAACCTATAACCTATCTTCTCTTCTTTGTCAGAACTTCCAGTTTCTCAGATGCCAGACTCCTTGGTTGCCCTACTTGCACTAAAACTGGACAGTTCTGCACCTGGACACAAAGATTTCAAAGACGTCGGACTGGCACTAGGAGTACAACCCTTCCTTGTGGATCGCATGGAAGGATTCCAAGCTTTGCACGCTCACTTGTCCACTAGTGTGTCCTGTACACTGCGGCGGTTAGTACAGACTCTTCAGAGACTGCAGAGGAGAGATGCCCTAACCTTAATTTGCTTGCATTTTGGTCAGTAGAGAATGTTCCAGAACTTTAAATTGTCATTGAGATTCCTAAAGCATAGCGAGTGCTAGATCACTTAAACCCTATGCACTACTCTGTGTAGAATCTGTGGTGTTTGGATGGTGCAACATCCTAGTCAAATGATTTTAGGGACAGAGCCTGTAAAGATTATACGTGTGGTGATGCAAAGCCAAACAAGTGGAGCAGCAGATGCTTCCTTATGCAGAGGATTTTCAAATTACAACGTTGATTTACGGTGAATTTTCTTTGTTCAATGATGAATTGTTTTTTTTTACAAGATGAACCAATCAAAGTGATTTGTCTGTGAAATTCATGAGAATGTACATTGTAGATCTGCAAGGAATATCAGAGACTAGACTAGTTATTCTCAACTCCTTCCAGTGTTTCCTAGGGATTCCTTGTGGCTGGTTGACCTTCCATTTAATGGTGTCTGCAAAGTTCTGGAGCCAGTACCACTTGGATGAGCCAGCTGTATGACACCAGTGATCTTTTTAGCTGCCTGTAAAGGTGACATTCTGACCACCGATGTAAGGAGCATTCTTCCACCCAATCACCAAAGTAAGGGGCACTTTTCCCCACTGACTTCCAATGAATTGGTTTTGGTAGGGTTTCTCGAGACCTCAACGTTATTTCAAGGGTTTCTCTGAGGTTGGGAAAGGCTGGATTATATATTGAAACCTGTAGCATCTTTATATTCCATTTTGGAATGGTTTCGATAATACGTCTGTTCACTTTGTTATCCTTACAAATATTGCATTTAAAGTAGACCTAAACCCTAACTGGATTGTGTTTAGCTTGCTCTGTATGCTCTTGCTCCAGTTTTGGATGTACATGGACTGGCTTTCTGATGCAATGGTGGACCATGCCTGTGACTGTCAGCATGGACGCTTGTAGTTTCCACCAGGGTATCATGTGACAAGGTGACAGTGCGGGAGCACAAGACAGAGCGGAACAGAGCATCGCCACCCTATAACAGGAAGTGCCTGAACAAGGGCCTTCATGACAGGATCACCAGGGATTATTTTAAATCTGGATTCCTGGAATGAGACAAAATCTACCCTAGCAGTGCTCTCTCATTTCAAGGGTTAAATGTTTGTTTAGTCTGGTGGTGCTGGGATAAGATGTTTTTACCTCATTCTTGGCTCCAAAAGGCCCTAGTGTTGTCCTCAAGCTCCATGCTGTGTCCCTTGATGCCATTATGCACATTGTAGGGTTAAAAACCCTGCATTGTATGTAAGGTGGCAAGACCGTGGCCCGAAGAGGCTTAGAAAGGACACATTGGGGGCGCAGCCCATATGGAAGAAAAATATATTTTAAAAATATTCTTCCCAAATATATTGACATATATTTGAACTACTACAATTTTGGCCGTATTCAATATATTTCAAAATATATTTCAATAAATATATATATATATATATATATATATATATATACACTGCATGTTGAAATGCATTTTATTACAAAATATATGAAAAAAATTTTTCAAATATGCTGTATATCTTTAAAAATACATTTAATCTACATTTTTGGAATGCATTTACAAATATGTAAAAATATATGTTAAAATGACTTTTTTATATGTTGAAAAAAAAATCTGAAGAATATATTTAAAATATATATATTTTTAAAAATATTTTTCATATATTTTGTAATATATAAAAAACGCATTTCAACATGCACTGTGTGTATGTATATATATATATATATTTTTTTTTTGCTAAATATATTGAATATAGCCAAAATTTTAATATTTCAAAAATGTCAATATATTTGGGAAGAATATTTTTTAAATTATATTTCAAATATATTTTTCTTCTATGTGGGAGGTGCATGGATGGTGAGACCCTGCCAGAGCCAGAGATAAAGTAAATAGTACACCTTACCCCTGGACCTCTGGACTAAAAGAGCATTTAACCCTTTCTATGTGGGGAAGGGAAGTTTTATTTCTTATTTCCAGGGTTCAGCTATAATGACGTCCACCTGACCTATATGTGTGGCAGCAAAGAAGGTAGGCCTTAACGCCCACATACCACACATGTGCGTCCATGGAGGACCAAGGTTTCTGTGCTAAGATGGCACTCACTGCATGCTTCCAGCACAATGACCGAGCTGTCCTATACAGCTGCTGGTCTCTAGAAATGATTGGCAGTTGTTGGGATAGACTCCTGATCAGCCAGTCACAGTGGTCACCTGATCAGTCAGTCCTTCCTGCCCGCTGGACGTAAAGACCCAGTTAAAGGGAAGCAGGCGCGGGTTCAGAAGGGATTACATCGTTAGTGGTTGGGTTTAGATCTACTTTAAAGTGATTTATGTTCATAAAAGCTGTGTAAAGGTCTAGGCTGGATTTTTATGTATTTGATGCAGGCCAACATTACAATGGCAGTACCTGTTAGGTCCAAATTCAGTATTTTGATAAATCAACAAAAGGAGCGCCAGCTGGTGTCATCTTAAAGCTGGCCATACATTGGTAGATGTTCATGTGAACGTTTGTGCAGAAAATCGTGGCGGTACATTCGATGGGCCCAGAAAAGACTCAACGAATGCCAATTGAACAAGCTTCAAAATTAACCACTTCCCTACCGCACTATATGGGAAAGATGGCTACAGCGCAGCTCCCCAGTTCTGGAAGGGCATCCTTGGCAAGCCTCTCAGCCCCTGGGGCACTCATTGGGCCACCTCTGTGAGCTCTGTGTCCTTTGGACACAGCTGATCACAGATCACAGTAAAGAACCATTCACAGCGGTACTTTACCAGTGCAGCCTCATCAGTGCCCATCAGTGCAGCCTCATCAGTACCCAGCAGTGCGGCCTCTTCAGCACACATCAGTGAAGAAGAAAAATTACTTATTTGCTAAATTTTATAACAGAAACAAATAAAACTTTATTTTGTTTAATTTTTTTTTAATTTTCAATCTTTTTTCATTTGTTTAGCAAACAAATAAAAAAAAACCAGTGGTGAATAAATACCACCAAATGAAAGCTCTATCTGTCTCAAAAGATGATAAAAATTTCATATGGGTACCACTGTATAGGGTAATATAATTCATTTTTTTAATTCATTTTTAATTTTTTTTTTATTTCATTTTTTGAGTTAGATGGACTTTTGTCTTTTTTCATTCTGTATAGGGTAATATAATTCATTATTTCAATTATTTTTTTTTTTTTTTTTCATTTTTCAATTAAATGGACTTGTGTCTTTTTTCAACCTGGATAGGATAATATAATTAATTATTATTATTTTTTGTATTAATTTTTCTTTAATTAGATCTACTTTTGTCATTTCTCAACCTGTATAGGGTAATATAATACATTTTTTCAATTATTTTTTTTTTATTTAATTTTCAGTTAAATGGACTTGTGTTTTTCTCAACATGTTTAGGATAATATTATTAATTTATTATTTTTTTTTAATAATTTTTTATTTAATTGACCAAGCAATTGTCATTCTAAGTGTGAGAGAGCTGAAAGCTGAAAATATGCCTGGGAAGGAAAAGGGGTGAAAGTGCCCTGTATTGAAGTGGTTAACATTTGATTTTGGAATTAATGAAACTTCCCAAACAAAAGCAACGGTCACTGTTAGAAATTTGTTAAAAAAAAAATGTTCCCTTCTGTTCTTTCGCATTTTCTTGTCAGTGCAGTAAAAAATTAATGTCAATTTGACCCCGCTAACGATTAGAAAATGTAACTAATGTTTGGAAAATGAAACATTTCCAGCAAAGTTCTACTAGTGTATGGCCAGCTTAAGAGTCCACAACAATTTTTGCTGATATAACAGGATGATATAAGACAACCAATGCGTTTCGGGGGCCACACATCCCCCTTCATCAGGGACTAGAAACCAAGATACATCAAAAATTGTAAGTATTTTAATAAAAATAATAGTTTCAGTCTGAATAGACTCTCGGGTTACATGCTGGAATTATAAATGTAACAAAGTATTAGTTTGAAGCATCCGAGATGCATAGATGACCATTGTTTTTGTATGCTGTAAAAGTGCAGAATGTTAAAACATTTGTAAACAAATAAAATGCAATATATTGGAGCTTACCAGACCAAAAATGTGGTGGCTGAATAATTTTCAGGCTTCTTTCCTTTAAGTTAGAGTATAGGGTTAATATAATTCTTCTTTGTACATGGACTTGTCTTTTTTCATCCTGTATAGGGTAAATATAATTCATTTTCTAAATTTTAAATGAATTAAAAAATTATTTTTTTTAATTTTTCAGTTACATGGACTTTTGTCTTTTTTCAACCTATTCCCTATATCTGGTCTCCCCGGACCCCGCATTCACTATATCCGATCTCCCTGGCCCTGCATTCACTATATCTGGTCTCCCTGGACCCTGCATTCACTATATCTGGTCTCCCCGGATTCTGCATTCACTATATCTGGTTTCCCAGACCCTGCATTCACTATATCCACTCTCCCCAGACCCTGCATTCATTATATCCGCTCGCCCTGGAGCCTGCATTCACTATATCCGGTCTCCCCGGACCCTGCATTCACTATATCCACTCTCCCCGGACCCTGCATTCATTATATCCGCTCTCCCTGGACCCTGCATTCACTATATCCGGTCTCCCAGGTCCCTGCATTCATTATATCTGGTATCCCCGAACCCTGCATTCACTATATCCGGTCTCCCCGGACCCTGCATTCACTATACCTGCTCTCCCCGGACCCTGCATTCACTATATCCGCTCTCCCCAGACCCTGCATTCACTATATCTGGCCTCCCCGGACCCTGCATTCACTATATCTGGTCTCCCCGGACCCTGCACTCACTATATCTGGTCTCCCCGAACCCTGCACTCACTATATCCGCTCTCCAAGGACCCTGCATTCACTATATCTGGTATCCCCGGACCCTGCATTCACTATATCCGCTCTCCCCAGACCCTGCATTCACTATATCTGGCCTCCCCGGACCCTGCATTCTCTATATCTGGCCTCCCCGGACCCTGCATTCTCTATATCCGGTCTCCCCGGACCCTGCATTCACTATAGCCGGTCTCCCCGGACCCTGCATTCCCTATATCCGGTCTCCCCGGACCCCACATTTACTATATCCGGAGTCCCCAGACCCTGCACTCACTATATCCGGCCTTCCCAACCCTGCATTCACCATATCCGCTCTCCCTGGACCCTGCATTCACTATATCTGGTCTCCCACAGTACACACAACATGGCAGTACAATTATTTTAGTAAATATAAACTGCTAAATACCTTTTCATCAGCAGTATATAGCAGTCTTGTGACTTTTGTCAGTGTCCAGCCCAGCACAAAGGAGTTTTCATTCTGCTCTAGGAAGATGCAGAACCCCTGACCTCTGTCTGGACAGAGCTGATTGGCCCTGTGCTGATCACATGCACCCTCCCAAGTAAAACAAAAAAAACCTCTCTAGCAATTCACACCAAACTGAGCATGTGCAGAGTGACTCCACACGATATGTCTTATTAGGAGACAAGAGGGGGACACTGGAAGAAGGGGAGGCTCAGAGAAGACAGAATCAAACAGCCTTTTTACACAATGCAGAGGATTAACCCCTTAGGTTCCACAGTGAGTATAACAAGCATGCTGTACTGCATATACAGACTGATTTTACTGTTGTGTGTTTAGTGAGACTTTATGTTCTGCTTTAGGCTTTCAGTTCAACTCACTGCATTTCTGGCAGGATCAACAGGTATTTTCTGTCTTTGCAAATGTTTTTTTAAAGCCTGAAAAAAAACGAGTACAGCCGCCACATCTAAGGACTGGTATGCTGCAATAGACGACAATTGTTTCTTGACTTTAGTCATCCTTTATTATAGTGTTTTGTATATATTGTACTGACATAGGGGAAGGGTTTTTTTCTGTGCATGAACTGGGTGTAATTCCACTAAGGACCATTAGATGGCAGACCTAGAATATATTATATCTGTACATTGAAGTCAATGATAGGCAGATTCCTGTTCAGGCCATGTGGTGCATGTGATGGTTTTTTTTTTATATTATTATTATTATTATTATTATTATTATTATTATGTGACATTTTCTACACCAATCAAAAAAAAAAAGTGTTTGCTGTCCATTTCATACACTATTGTATTTGCAGCCGGTTAACGTAGCTGTACACTGCTGTGACTAAATGTTTCGCTTGGTAAATAATAGTGTATTAAAAAAAAATGCCATTTTAATTTTTTTATATATATATAATACTTGTTTTTACTGTGTGTTTTTTTTTTAATCCTTTGTTATATCTCAGTGCTGCTGATCTCCTGCAGCCATTTGACAGCCACTTCCTGCCTGCGTGCGCTCTGGCGATGGGCGCATTGGCATGTCTCAGGGCGGGGTTCCGCATGACGACCATGCCTGTGTAATGTGTGTTGAAATGCCTCCTTCAGAAGCTCGCGTGGCAGGGTGACAATGTAGGAGCACAATTGGAAGACAGGCACAGAGCGTTGTCACCCTATAACAGGAAGTGCCTGCGCAAGGACCTTCATGGCAGGATCACCGGGGATTATTTTATTGAAAGCTGCAGGTTTTGGGTTTTTTTTCAATTACATGGTAAAACTTTTATATCGGATTTGGTAACTTTTACGGCAATCGGCAAAGTATTACCATTTTATATGTTGTTTGAGTCGATCCTGTTTACATAGGCGGTTCCTGATTGGTTAAAGGATGGTCTCCACAGATCTTTCTGATTGGATGGAATTCATGTGAGGTTATAGGAAGTGGAGGTGGCTCGGTGCGGTTGGAATGGAAAGGACTAATCCCACGTTTGACCTCCTGGACTCCCATGTAACGCATATGTGCGTCGGTGAACATGGTGGCCTTTAAAGTGGTTGTAAACCCTTCCATATACCCAGTGAAGTGAGTGGCCCCAGGTGATACGCAGAGCTGATACCAACATAAGTTGTACCTGTTTATCTGCAGCCCTCTCTCCTCTCCGGTTGTTCAAAGAGTAGAATTTAAACAGCTTGTCTGAGCTTTCAGAAAGCAGGTGCGGGGAGCTGAAAAATGTACACTCTGCAGAGCTCAGCGAGAGCTGATTGGAAGGAAGGGACACACCCCCATTTCACAGCGCACACAGGAACAGAGCTGAGGCTGTCAATCGCAGGCTGAGTGCTGCAGCTCCCTCCCTTGACACCTTTTTTTCATTGGTGTCATGAAAACATCTCAGAAGAAGCTCCTGCTGATAGCAGAGGACGGAAACAGCAACAGACAGAAATGACACGTAGTGCTCTGGATTGAGACAAGTACACATTATAGAGGGGTGTCCTTTGTTTATTTTTCATGTTTGAGGTTTACAATCACTTTACTGCCCACATGTCCATGGTTGGCCAAGTTTCCTGAGCTGAGAGCGTGCTCACTGCAGCACAATGCCTAAGCTTTTCTAGACAGCTGTCAGTCTCTAGTCGTGATCAGGAGCCGGCGGGACGGGCTCCCGATCATGTGACCATTGTGACAGCCAATCTGCCATGCCCCCCCCCCCCAGTATAAAGACCCATACAAAGAGACACCAGGGCTGGGCAGGAAAGGGTTAGATATTTGGTATAAGAATTACTAGGATCCACTCTGCCTTCTCTTGAATGTCTCGGGCACCTTGAGAGTCGGCCATGTGGGCAGCGCCATCTCTATCAGGCTGCGTTCACACCGATGCGTTTTTTAGTGCTTTTTGCAGAAACGCACTACAGCCCATTTAACATGCTTTCCTATGGGACACGTTCACATCTAGGCTTTTTTTGAGCCGCTGCATTTTTGGAAAGGGTCAGGGAGTTTATTTAAAGCAAAACACGGTGTTTTTGCTACAATGGAGTTCGATGGCGAATCTGCTGAAAATGCATGGTAGTGCGTTTTTGCCACGTTTTGCATTTTTTTCTGTACAGTAAGAAAAAAAAATCAACTTTAACAAAAAAAAAAGCTGAACAAAACGCTGTAAAAATGCGCCAAAACACGTGTAGAAAAACGCAAAACAAACTGCAAAAAAGCACTGGAGAAAGCATCAAATCCAAAATGCAGATATGTGACCCGAGCCTAATGCCCCTTTCACACTGACGGTCCGGTGGGGTCCACCTGTCAGTTTTTCAGGCGGACTCGATCGGACCATCCGTAGACCTGTATGGACCGGCGGAGTGTGTTGTTGCCGCGTTTTGCATTTATATTCTGCCCAGCAAAAAAAAAAATTCCACTTTAAAAAAAAAAGCTGAACAAAATGCGTAAAAATGCAAAACAGACTGCAAAAAGCACTACAAAATGGACAAAAAGCAAACTGCGTGGGTGTGAACGGAGCCTCAGTCATGAGAATGTAGCCCATTGGCCTAGAGAAGAGTGTTGTGTGTAGAGGAAAGATCAACAAATCGCTCCAAACCAGGGGCAGACTGACCATTTGGAAACTCGGGCACTGCCCGAGGGCCCGGGGTCAGTAGGGGGCCCCATGAGATGCCCCTGGTACCTTTTTCATAGGCTTTTTTGAGTTTGGGCAAGGACACAGGGGCCCCATGATCCCCTATTGCCCGGGGGCCCCATGAATTGTCAGTCCGCCCCTGCTCCGAACAGAATCAGAGCGACTGCTCCAGAAATAGCCGAATTATGTCTTGTTTGGGGCACATTTGTGTAACAAAGAAATCCTACCCATGTTGCATTGCAGGCCCTCTGATCGCTGCCCCTATCGCCCCCCCATTCACCTTCTCCCACCAATCCCCCCCCCAAGGTGAAATTTAAGGGGTGATGACAAAATGTTCAATACGCCGGAGCGAACAAAAGAGCTGGATAGTTGCAGTGGGAGATGTGGAGGAAATAGCAGCTTGTTCTGGTAATGGCAGGCCTGCAGGGGATTCAGTCCTAATATTGTACTCAGGATCATTGTAGCTGTCCCAGTTTTACAAAACAGGAGCAGATCCGGCAGCTCTGATCTGGGGGGCAGTAAAAATAAAAGTCAGGGGGCATAATGTCAACACTGAGTCCCCGACTGTCATACACAGTGTCATCACTTGGGGAACACCAGTATGTATTAGGCTGTATTAGATAAAGGTGATTAAAAATAACCTGTGCCCCCTTATATCAGATGGCCCTATCAGAGTCCCCCTTTATATCAGGAGTGCTCATCAGAGTCCCCCTTTATATCAGGAGTACTCATCATAGTCCTCCTTTATATCAGGTTCCCATCTGAGTGCTCCCTTACATCAGATGTCTGCATCACAGTGCCCCCTTATATCAGGTTTCCACATTACAGTGCCCCCTTACATCAATGTCCCCATCAACGTCCCCTCTAACATCACAGTCCATATCAGAGTCCCCCATACATCAGAGCCCAGCTTAAGAGCCCCCTTTTACTTCTGGGTCCCCTTCTGAGCCCACCTTACATCCAGGTCCCCATCAGAGGCCAGCTTACTTCCAGGTTCCCATCAGAGTATCCCTTACATCAGGTGTCCCCATCAGAGTACCCCTTACATCAAGTGTCCCCATCAGAGTTCCCCCTTACATCAGGTGTCCCCATCAGAGTGCCCCCTTACATCAGGTGTCCCCATCAGAGTACCCCTTACATCAGGTTTCCCCATTAGAGTGCCCCCTTACATCAATGTCCCCATCAAGGTCCCCCTAACATTACAGTCCCAATCAGAGTTCCCCATACATCAGAGTCCAACTTAGGAGCCCCGCCTTCACATCTAGGTCCCATCAGAGTCCCCCCTTACATCAGATGTCCCCATCAGAGTGCCCCCTTATATCAGGTGTCTGCATCAGAGTGCCCCCTTACATCAGGTTTCCCCATTAGAGTTCTTGATACATCAGAGTCCATCTTAGGCACCCCCCCCTTCACATCTGGGTCCTTATCAGAGCCTTCCTTATATCCAGGTGCCCATCAGAGCCCCCCTTGCTTCCAGCTCCCCATCAGAGCCCCCCTTGCTTCCAGGTCCCCATCAGAGCCCCCCTTGCTTCCAGGTTCCCATCAGAGTCTCCCCTTACATCAGATGTCCCCATCAGAGTCCCACTTACATCAGGTGTCCCCATCAGTGTCCTCCTTTACATCAGGTGTCCGAATCAGAGTTCCCCATGACAGGTATTATTACCATCCGAGGGCCCCCTTACATCAACTGTCTGCATCAGACTGGCTCATGGATTAGTGGATGCACTCTCAGAGACCTGGGAGGGGCATAGCTAAAATCTGGGGGGCACAGCTCCCCCCTAGATCCAGCCCTGGTACAAAAGTATATTTGTGGCATCGGGACATTTTGGCAAATGGCATTGGAGTCAAAGGAGAGAGAGAGAAATTCAAGGGATTGTTGATGTTTTTACAGGTACGGTGGGCTTTATATGGCAAATTTTGACAAAATGCCCCGGAATCAGTGGAGAAAGAGAAATTCAAGGGTTTTTGTTGGATTTTATGGGAACAATTGGCTTTAAATGGCAAATTTTGGCAAAATTCACTGGAGGCACAGAAAGAGAAATTAAAAGGCTTTTTGATAGTTTTTACAGATACAGTGTGCTTTAAATTGCAAATTTTGGCAAAATGTATTGGATTCTACGAAGAAAGAGAATTTCAAGGGATTTTCAGTGGTTTTTAAGGGGGCAGTGAGCTTTAAATGGTAAATACTGGCAAAATGAACTGGAGTCAATGGAGAAAGAGACATTTTAAAGCTTTTTGATGGATTTTATGGTTACATTAAGAGATTAGATTTGGCAAATTTTGGCAAAATGTTTTGGAGTCACTGGAAAAAAAGACATTTTAAGGCTTTGTGATGGATTTTATGGGTACAGTGGGCTTTAGATGGCATTTTGTGGCATAATGCATTGGAAACAATAGAGAAAGAGTAATTCAAAGGGTTTGCGTTAGGTTCTAGAGGAACAGTGGGATTTAAATGGGACATTTTGGGAAATGCATTGAAGTCCAAGGAGAAAGAGAAATCCAAGGGACTCTTGATGGATTTTAGGGGAACATTGGGCTTTAAATAGCGAATTTTGGCAAAATGCATTTAAATCATTGGAGAAAAAGATTTAAAGGTGTTTTGGTGGTTTTTAAGGGTACAGTGGGCTTTGAATGGCAAATTGTGGCAAAATTCATTGGAGTCGAGTGGGAAATTCAAGGGATTTTTGTTGGATTTTAGGGGAACAGTTGGCTTTCAATGGCAGATTTTGACAAACTTCATTGGAACTAACAGAGAGAAATTCCAGGGATTTTGGTGGGGTCAAAGGTACAATGGGCTCTAAATGGCTCCAAAAGATTGCAGAAGCTCCTCCAATCCAATCTGTAGGTCAAGTGGGCTTTAAATGGCAATTTTTGGTAAAATGCATTGGAGTTAATAGAGAAAGAGACATTCAATGGATTGTTGGTGGTTTTTAAGGGTACAATGGGCCTTAAATGGCACATTTTTGGAAAAATGCATTTGAACCAAAAGGAAATAGAAATTCAAAGGACTTTTGTTGGATTTTAGGGGTTCAGTGGAATTTAAATGGCACATTTTTCCAAAATATGTTGCAATCAAGGGAGAAAGAGAAAATAAAGGGATTTTTGGTGGATTTTAAGGGTAAAAAAGGCTTTACATTCCTCCAAAATATTGCAGAAGCTCCTCTAATCCAACCTGTACATGATTTTATACCAAACATTGGCCCCTGGGAAGCTTAGAGATTCAGGAACCCCAACACGGATCCTATGAAAAAAAATATTTTAATTTTAAAACAAAAATTATTATTATTATTTTACCTGAGTGCTGGTGTCCCTAACACAGCCCTTTAAAAAAAAGGATTTTTAATTTAAAAACAACTAATAATATTTTTAACTGGGTGCTGGCATCCCTAACAAAGACTCTGTGAAAAAACAATATTATTATTATACAGGATTTCTATAGCGCCAAACAGTTTGCGCAGCACTTTACAATAAGACAGTACAATTACAATACATTTCAGTACAGAAGGAATGTGAGGGCCACAATCTAAAAAAAAAAATACATTTTTAATTAAAAATTACTTTTATTATTAATAATATTGTTAACTGGGTGCTGGCCCACATTTGGAACAGTATATTCCTAAAGTGCACCAAGAAAAAAAGTGGCAGCTGTCAGTGATATGTCTTTGTTTATCAACAAAGCCATGTGATCACCACATAATTGCTGACATGGTGATCACATTACTTTGTAATTAAAAAAAACAAACAAAAAAACATAAATATAAAAAAACATAAAACTAAGCAGTTAGCATGGCAAAATTTGAGGCTAATTTTAATAAAATTTCTGTAAAGGGGAAAATTGACTGAACTTGTATGCATTTCAAATGATTGATCTTTTTTTTTGTTTTTTATGACATATGCGCAAATTTTTTGTGAATGATGTTTACAAGCAATTAATAAAAATGTGCAAGATCTTGAAATACATTGGCGCTTGTGTAAAAAAAAAAAAAAAAAAAAAATAAAATATATATATATATATATATATATATATATTTACATCTGACATATTTTTTGCTTTTGAGTTGTAAAGAATAGACTGATTGTACTGTATCTCATTGTGAGCCTCGATTTATACCAATGACATTTGTTTTATGTGATCAAAATGTACAGAAAAACATTTTTTTGTTTTAAAATAAACTGTGAGTTTTTTTACATCCATTGTGGGAGTTTTTTTTTATGTCCAAGTGTTTGATTGACACGTTTGCACATGAAGAGGAGAATATTGAAGGTGTTTTCTCCACATCTGTAGAATGTTCTAATCTCTTCTTGAACCTCTCGGTAGTTTCTTGAACCTCTTGATAGGTAAAGCGAAAGACCTCTTGAGAAAAATCAATCCTCTTCATGTCAAAGCAACCTTTATTGCTGATCCTTACTTGCCTCTGTTCTCTAGTTAGGCCATGACAGTTGTAATGATCAGTCTGAAACGTCCGCAGTGTGTGCATAAAAAATATAGAACTAACAGCGCTGAGAAATTACAGATATTCTCCTTCTGTTTTAATTTAATTAGAAAGTTCCTGGGCTATTTTCTCTTCAGGTCGAATGTTATTCATTCATGCAAAATGGTTTAGAAAAACATAGAAACAAAGAAAAGTGATAGTAGACAAAAGACCAAGTGGTCCATCTAGTCTGCTCCCCCCCCCTTTTTTTTTATTTATACATGTTTTTGTATTATTTTTATTTGCTGTTTCTTCGTGGGGGGGGGGTTATAATTTTTTTTTTACTGCATTATGGCTACTGGATGGAGTTGATGATCATAATAAATATAATAAATTAATAATAATAATAATAATAATAAAATAAAAAAAGCTGAGGGAAAAGTTAAAAAAGCTGAAAAACCTCGCAACAAATGATACAACAGATGATGTTTTTCTCTATTGATTAATAAAAAAAACTATGATCATCAGCTCCATTTAGTAGCCATAATGTCGAACTTTCCTGATTCGTGCTATCCTTATGGGTGAAAAACATCTGCCCCAGAGAGAAAATAGTTTAGTGGCATTCAGTTTTTCTGGCATTCACAAAGAATAAATGTACATGCAGTTTTGCATGTATCTGTACACTTTTTTTTTTGGATTCACACTTGGCCATAGCGTCCTTAAACATTTTTCATGCATTTATGCATGTTTATGCACGTTTTCGTATAGCATTTTGTAGGCGTTTTTGAGTTTTGGCATTTTTTTTAGTAGCCAATAGAGAAAATAATCAACTGTTGCTTCATTTGTTGCGAGGATTTTCAGCTTTTTTAGCTTTTCCATCAGCTTTTATTTATTTTTTTATTATTATCTTTCTTTGGTTAGGGTAAGGGGTTAGAGTTAAGGTTAGGATTAGGGTAAGGGGTTAATATTTTATTGTCTTATTATTTATACATTTTTTTGTTAGGGTTAGAGTGTTAATATTATTAATAAAAATGAATAAATAAATGTAAAATAAATACACAAATAAAAATAATGATAGATAAATAAAACAGATGAATAATGTATAATAATAAATAAAATAAATTAATCATATATAATAATAATACTAAACAAAGAATAATTAACCACTAACCTTAACCTCCTAATCCTTAAAAACATTTAAAATTTATTATTATTATTATTTTTAATAATAACTAAATAAATACACAAACACAAAATAAACTCAATTTATTTAATTTCTTTAAGGGTTAGGGGGTTAATTATTATTTATTTATTATTACATATTAATAATTTATTTTATTTATTATTTATGATTTTTTTTTATATGCGTATTTATTTTACATTTAGTTATTCATATATTACTATATACTATTTTAACACATTTTTTCATTTGAGCAGAAAAACACGCATTTCCATTCATTTCTATAGAAATAAAAACTCTCAAAAATGCACAAATCTGCCCGATTTGAGCGGAAAAGAAAAGCTCCAGAACTTTGAACTTAAGGCATTTGGCTTCATGTGACTTGGAGAGGAGAGGTGAACCATCTCCAATGAGAATAATTGATTTTTTTCCTCCTCAAGAGTTTTGGAGCTTCGAGCTACAAATCGCTTAACTGTGAATCCAGCCTTACCACTAGGTTCACACTTAAGCGTTTTGCGCAGCATCTTGCAGAAACGCAATACAGTCAATTTAACATGATTTCCTATGGGACAGGTTCACGTCTCTGCGTTTTCACCTGTTGCGTTTTTTGGAAAGGGTCGGGACTTTTTTTAATGCAAAAAGTTACATTTTTGGTTCAATAGATTGCAATAGAAACGCTGCAGAAAAGCACATATTGCGTTTTTGATGCATTTTAAATCTGCCTAGCAACAAGAAAAAAAAAGAGAAAAAAATCAAAACGCATCTAAAACGCGGTAAAAATGCAGGTGCAAAAACGCAATGCAAAAACGGGTCAAGCGCAACCTGCGTAGGTGTAAATCTAGCCTAAGAGTTGCTGGGTCCTGGTCTTTACCACTATCTGCTGTGATTTCTTTAGTACTGAGCTGACCTCATTAGTTGTCTTTATAGTGAGGTGAGAATTTCAAACCTGTGTCTAAACAACAGGTTCTCTTTCACTCTGGTCTGTTTCCACCAGTCTGTGTGTCGGTCCACCAAACATGTACCTACCTGCAGATCTAGACTATGTCTACTTCTGCTCTAATTGTCTGTCTGCTGACCAGGATACTCAGACCACTTGTCTGGAACCTGCATCCATGAGTCGCTCCCTGGGGCGCTAGCGGCATACAATCTGGCACTACCTAGTGAAATCCTTCTGCTCTGAGCACTACCCAAGTGAAGTGACGCACAGGTGACACAGAAGTCCCACCAAACACCATATGGAAGAAAAATATATTTGAAATATATTTTAAAAATATTCTTCTCAAATATATTGACATATATTTGAAATGCTACAATTTTGGCCATATTCAATATATTTCAAAATATATTTCAATAAATATATATATACTGCATGTTGAAATGCATATTTATTACAAAATATACAAAAAATATTTTTAAAAATACATTTCAAATATACTGTATGTCTTTAAAAATACAAATCTACATTTTTGGAATGCATTTACAAATATATGTAAAAATATATGTTAAAATGGCTTTTTTATATGTTAAAAAAAATCTGAAGAATATATTTAAAAAAATATTTTTTTTAAATATCTTTTTTAATATACATTCTTCAGATTTTTTTTTCAACATATAAAAAAGTCACTTTAACATATATTTTTACATATATATACATTTGTAAATGTATCCCAAAAATGTAGATTTGTATTTTTAAAGACATACAGTATATTTGAAATATATTTTTAAAAATATTTTTCATATATTTTGTAATAAAAAAAGCATTTCAACATACAGTGTGTGTGTGTATATGTATATGTATATGTTGCAATCTATTTTGAAATATATTGAATATGGCCAAAAGTGTAGCATTTCACATATATGTCAATATATTTGGAAAGAATATTTTTAAAATAGATTTCAAATATATTTTTCTTCCATGTGGGAACATGGCACCCATATGCATACTGCACTCCGGAAGATTGAACCCCCTTCATGACCAGGCCATTTTTTGCTATACGGTCATGCAACGCTGTACCAAAATGAAATTTATATAATTTTTTTCACACAAGTAGAAATTTCTTTTAGTGATATTTGATCACCACTGGGCTTTTTTTTTCTTGTCCTATAAATGAATAAAAGACCAAAAAGTTTGAAAAAAAAAACAATATTTTTTACTGTTTGCTAAAATAACATATCCCATTAAAAAAATTAAAAAACATAAATTTTTCACAAAGTTAGGTCTAAATGCATCCTGCTACACGTCTTTGGCAAAGAAAAAAAAAATCCAGATAAATGTAAATTAATTGATTTGCATGAAAATGATAGCATCCATAAATGACGTTATATATACCGGAACTTTTTTTTTTTTAACTAGCAATGGTGGCGACTTGTAGCGGGGATGTGATAGTACAGAGGGCATTCTGACACTGGCTAAAAAGATCACAACATGACTCTAAGTGGCGTATTTAAAAATAATTTAATGAACCATAAATATAGCACTCACATGTGTGAAGTAAAAAAAACCAGAAGTGTGAGGACCAAAGCCTCTGGTCAGGTGGTGTGTATGTAGCGGCATCCAGGACCAGATGGTCCTATGTTTGGGAAGGACCACGGAACCGGAAGTGATGTCAAAAACCCACCGTGGACCGGAAGTGATGTCAAAAACCCACCGTGGACCGGAAATGATGTAAAAAAAACACCGTGGACTGGAAGTGATATCAAAAACCCACCGTGGACCGGAAGTGATGTCAAAAACCCACCGTGGACCAGAAGTGATGTCAAAAAACCCACCGTGGACCGGAAGTGATGTCAAAACCCACTGTGGACTGGAAGTGATGTAAAAAAAAAACCCACCGTGGACCGGAAGTGATGTAAAAAACCCACTGTGGACCGGAAATGATGTAAAAAAAAAACCCCACCGTGGACCGGAAGTGATATCAAAAACCCACTGTGGACCGGAAGTGATTCAAAAACCCACCGTGGGCAGGAAGTGATGTCAAAAACCCACTGTGGACCGGAAGTGATGTCAAAAACCCACCATGGACCGTAAGTGATGTAAAAAACCCACCGTGGACTGGATGTGATGTCAAACCCCCACCGTGGACCGGAAGTGATGTCAAAAACCCACCGTGGACGGAAGTGGTGTCAAGCAGGTGAGTCCATTGCCTAGGTAGCACGTTTCCGAGCACCAATCAGCTCCTTTACCAAACCTCTTTTTTAATGTGTTTCGGAGCACCAATCAGCTCTTTTGTCAAACCTGATTGGCTAAGATGGCAATTCCCATTTCTATTGGTGCCTAAGCCTATATGGGCGGGGTAAGGCGGTACTAATACACAACTAAGGAGGATAATAGGAGACAGACAGAGTTTCAGATGGGGTGGACCCATCAGCAGATCGGCCTGCTCAGGAAGAGGTTAACCCCTTCATGCCTAAAGGTAAAACAAATCTAAATCCCTAAGCACAATTTTGCAACGTTGACATGTGTTAGTAAAACCGTACATATCATCACAACTACTTTATACATCCAGGTGGATTATACCTTGATTTTTTCAGGACAAATTGGGCTTTCATTTGGCGGTAAATGGTAATGGATAGCTCCTGATTTTTTTTATTATCAAAGGAAAACTGGCCCAAAATAGTAAAAAAAAAAAACATTTTTTTTATTTAGCTGTGTGTTTCTTGTTACTACCATAACCTACCACCAAAGAACAACCCAAAATAAATTCTCCAGCTCTTGATGATCTCAGCGATATCATATATGTGTATGTTATTTATAAAAAATGTTTTCAAATATAAACAGTATAAATAAAAATCATTTTCTTTCTTTGGCTCTTTTCCTAACAACTAGCTTTCCCGAGCAAATTCTGAATATTCTGTCATACATGTAAAAATATGCTTCTTTTTTTTTCTTTTGCTAGAAAATTACATAGAATCCCCCCCCAAACATAGAATATATATATATTCTCTCTCTCTCTCTCTATATATATATATATATATATACAGTATGTGTATGTTTTTTGTTGTCTGTACCCGTAGTACAGCCCAGAAACAATAGTGCACATTTAGTTTTTTTCTTTTTTTTTTTTTTTACCTAAAACACACTGACATTTAAACTGACTGACACTGCTACCAATTTTTTTTTAATCCTGACCTTTAACCTTTGACCTTGACGCAAACACTAACCCTGACACTGAACTAGATCAAACCTTGATCTAGGTATTTTTCTTTCTTTTTTCTTTTCTTTTTTAATATTTATTTATTTATCTTTTTTTTTTTTTAACAAACATTTTTTTTTTTCTCCATGCCAGGAGTTAGAGAGATACAATGTGTCTTGGAAATTCGCTTTTAATGAATTTCTCCTTACCGTGAGTACTCGCAGTTGGATGCGCAGCAATCCCTCATAAAGCTGTGCGAATCTCGCTTACCGCGACTGCAGCTAAACTCCACGATTCCTGCGCCTCCAACTGGGTTAGCTATCTCGAGATGTGGGGAAATGGAGCTCCAGGTACCCAGGAATGATCACACGACACTCTTAGGTTGCTGTTGGAATTCACATAGAGCCGGATCCAACCCCAGCCTCCGATTTTTATTACAAACACACACACGCCCCCCACATAAGACAGGTCAATCCCCTCCCACAGAACAATGCATGGGGAGTGCCTATACACAGGATGTACATTCCGATTGGAGCGTAGCCTTTCCTCCTATCTATCACCAGTCCTCCCCTCCCTCCATGAGCTCTCTGAGGGAAGCAACCTTCCCCCTCCTATTAGCTCCTAGTGGTATGTAAATTCTCTGTACAAGCATCCCCTAGATTAAACAGTGTCAGTCTGTATCTGAATGGGCCCGATACGATCTTTATTAAAACACATCCATCCAGATACAGTTTCAGGTCGGTAATGGCTTGTAAGATATACATGAGCCTACACACAGAGTTCGCACTGCTTGGCGCCTTGCGGTATGAAGTCCATGTGGTACTATGCTGCTGATATGTGGATACAGGCCCGCGACCTACCGCCGGCGGCATTCGCATCGAATGCCGTGGTGGTATACACGCCGGTCTATAAGCGCAGATCTGCCATCTCATCCGTTACCGAGCTGAGTACTGTAATACATACATTGTAAATGCGCATGGCCCAATTGCAGCCTTCAGAGCTTTAATTAAGCCACACGAGAGACATATGAATAACACTAATATATGACACATTTAAAGTTCAACCTGTAAATACAAAATTTCCATGACAAATGTATCTCTCTTTTCTATTCATAGAGAGAGAAAAAAGCAAGGGGTCGGGCTGTACAGTGACTGATCACTGTGATAGCCAATCAGAGGCTATCACAGCGATCATGTGACCCGGGGCTCTCGGTGACACCGTGGTCTTTGTGCTGGGAGCGTGCTGAGCAGCGCGCTCCCAGCAGAAAGACAAGTACGCAAATATGCGGTCCCACGGAAAAAAGCCCAGTTCCGTGAGGCTGCATATTTGTGTGACGTCGGCGTCAAGAGTTAATATATGGGGTGATCAAAGGGTTAACTGTGTGCTGCCTGACTATGTGTGATGTGTGAGATATGTGCTTTGCAGGGAGACAAAAGCCAACCAACACAGATCTCTCTCTTGTCAGTTGAATCATTGGCCGGTACCCACTGACTGGCATGTCAGGGAGCCAATGACAGCACGGGTAGGTGGGCGGCAAAATCACGTAGTAAATATATATGTATGTGTATACAGTGGGGATGGAAAGTTTTGGCACCCCAGCTAAAAATTTGTATTAATGTGCATAAAGAAGCCAAGGAAAGATGGAAAAATCTCCAAAAGGCATCAAATTACAGATTAGACATTCTTATAATATGTCAACAAAAGTTAGATTTTATTTCCATCATTTACACTTTCAAAATAACAGAAAACAAAAAAATGGCGTCTGCAAAAGTTTGGGCACTCTGCAGAGTTAATATCTTGTACTGCCCCCTTTGGCAAGTATCACAGCTTGTAAACGCTTTTTGTAGCCAGCCAAGAGTCTTTCAATTCTTGTTTGAGGTATCTTTGCCCATTCTTCCTTACAAAAGTCTTCCAGTTCTTTGAGATTTCTGGGCTGTCTGTCACGCACTGCTCTTTTAAGGTCTATCCATAGATTTTCAATTATGTTGAGGTCAGGAGATTGTGAAGGTCATGGCAAAACCTTCAGTTTACGCTTCTTGATGTAATCCCCCGTGGATTTCGGGGTGTGTTTAGGATCATTATCCATTTGTAGAAGCCATCCTCTCTTTAACTTCAGCTTTTTCACAGATGGCATCAAGTTACCATCCAAAATTTGCTGAAATTTTATTGAATCCATTTTTCCTTCTACTCGTGAGATGTTCCTTGTGCCACTGGCTGCAACACAACCCCAAAGCATGATTGATCCAACCCCATGCTGAACAGTTGGACAGAGGTTCTTTTCATTAAATTCTGTGCCCCTTCTCCAAATGTACCTTTGCTTATTCCGGCCAAAAAGTTCAATTTTAACCTCATCGGTCCACAGAACTTGTTTCCAAAATGCATCAGGCTTGTCTATATGTTCATTTGCAAAGTTCAAACGATGATTTTTGTGGTGAGGACGTAGAAGAGGTTTTCTTCTGATGACTCTTCCATGAAGACCATATTTGTACAAGTATCTCTTTATAGTGGAATAGTGTACCACAACTCCAGTGTCTGCCAGATCTTTCTGGAGGGATCGTGCAGTCAAACGTGGGTTTTGAATTGTTTTTCTCACAATCCTGCGAGCTGTTCTGTCTGATATTTTTCTTGGTCTTCCAGATCTTGCTTTAACTTCCACTGTTCCTGAAGACTGCCATTTCTTAATTACATTCCGAACAGAGGATATTGACATCTGAAAACGCTTTGCTATCTTCTTATAGCCTTCTCCAGCTTTGTGAGCGTCAACTATTTTCAGTTTTCTAGACAACTGCTTAGAAGAACCCATGGTGCTGATTGTTGGGGCAAGGTCAGATGAGTCTGGGCATTTAAAACCTTTGAGATTGACATCACCTGGTCTTCCCAGACGATGATTGAGAACAATCCATGACACTGGCAGGTCTCAGCTTGGCAAAGGAGGCAGTGCATGCTATAAATTCTGCAGGGTGCCCAAACTTTTGCAGGCGCCATTTTTTTGTTTTCTGTTATTTTGAAAGTGTAAATGATGGAAATAAAATCTAACTTTTGTTGACATATTATAAGAATGTCTAATCTGTAATTTGATGCCTTTTGGAGATTTTTCCATCTTTCCTTGGCTTCTTTATGCACATTAATACAAATATTTAGCTGGGGTGCCCAAACTTTCGATCCCCACTGTATATATATGTATGTGTATATATGTATGTGTATATATGTATGTATATACAGTATATATGTATGTGTGTATATATGTATGTATATATATATATGTATGTGTATATGTATGTGTATATGTATATGTATGTGTATATGTATGTGTATGTATGTGTATATATATGTATATGTGTATGTATATGTATGTATATATATATATATATATATGTATGTGTATGTATATATATATGTATGCGAATTTGTAGAGCACAAACCATCATCCTTGGTCAAAGCCAAACTCGCATCAAGTTGCACTCTGAAGTCGCAATGAACATCGCACGATTTTAAAGTCGAATGGAGCCTAAATGTGTGCCTAACCATGTGTAATGTGTGTATTATGTGCTGTGTTTACTAACAGATCTCTTTGTTTCTCCTCTCCACTTTGCAGGGAGAAGAAACGCAGAGATCGATCCCTCTGTACACAGTTTCTGTGTTGATTGTCAACACAGGGCTCTGGGCTGTAATTGGACACAGCTGATCAGCAGATCCCGCCCATGAATCATGGACTGGAACCTGCTGACAGACTCCGGCTGTGTCCAATCACAACGGGCGTTGGTGGGGAGGCATGTATGCACACGTCTCTAAGCCTGGAAGCAGGTAGCGACGTACCAGTACACTGCTTTGCCTGCATGGGCTGCCCATCTGCAGTACATATAGTCCTTAAGTTGTTCAAATGGAACGAGCACCATTCACATCTGAGCATAGCCGGGACTCGTTTTCCTGCTTGCGTTTTTTTTTTTTCTCCGAACATCTCCGCTCATTGCAGATAGGGCAGCCTATTCATGTGAAAGCACGACATACGCCCAGAAGAAGCTCTAGAACCCTTTATGGAGTGGAGCACGGTGCTTTTTTTTTTTTCTGCGTCCCCGCATGTTTTGGTGCATTTTAGCGTGGTACCATTTGCTTGGGGTGCCTTAAGTAATTGATGGCCTGCAGCGTATTTCTGAAACATGCGGCAAAGCATGTATTTTCTGTGTGCATTCCACAAATGCCTGGTGTGAATGGAGCCTAAGGGCAGCAATACTTTTTCCCGTTCTGAAGTCCAACGCCCATGAGGTTCCTTGCTGTCTTCTTCCATGTGCCAGTCTTTGGCCGTCTTGGAAAATATTCCAATGAGGACAATAGTTCTGGGATACCCTCACTTTGCAGGGATTTCCTCTCGTATCCTGTTGTGGCTCTGGGACAGGAAGTGAAGGGAAGTCTCTCTGAAGGAATGCAGCTGTCAAAAAAAAAAGAGGGGGATTATAACCCTCCCTTACATTATTTATCTAAAGTTGGACTGGTTCTTAAAGCCCCACTCCGGGACACTGCCCCATCGTCCCTTTTCCTCAGCTAGGATGGCCGGGGAGGAAGATAATAAAGTGCGACCTGCACTCCATCAGGTTCATTGGAGAGCGGATGAGACATCAGGGTTTTTTTTTTTTTCCAGACCCGTGATGTCCCATTAACCCCTTGCCCTCCAAAAGATTTACTCCCCCCCCCCCCTTCCTGACCAGGCCATTTTTTACGATACGGCGCTGCGTTACTTTAACTGCACAGTCATGCAGCGCTGCACCCAAATGAAATTTACGTCCTTTTTTTCCCCACAAATAGAGCTTTCTTTCTGTGGTATTTGATCGCCTCTGCATTTTTTTTATTTTTTATAAACAAAAAAAACCAATTTAAAAAAAAAAATTTTAAAAATCACATTTCTTCATAAATTTAGGCCAAAATGTATTCTGCTGCATGTCTTTGCTAAAAAAAAAAATCTCAATACATGTAAATTGACTGGTTTACGTGAAAGCTATAGCATTTACAAATGGCGGTATAGATATTTTTTATTTTTGTTGATTTAATTTTTACTAGTAATGGTGGCGATCAGTGACTTTTATAGCGGGACGGGAGGGGGGGGGAACTGACTTGGTGTCACTGACATCCTCAGTGACACCAATACAGTATCAGTGCTAAAAAAAAAAAAGCACTGACAATGTACTAAGGGCACGGGGCAGGAAGGGGTTAACATAAGGGGCGATCAAAGGGTTAACTGTGTGCTGTTTTACTGTAAGCTCTGTGATTGTGATTCACTGTAATCACACTACTTTGGATGACTGGGGGGGGGGGGGGGAGAGAGCTGTTTTTACTACTACACCCAGATGGTGCTTGTGTTCCACCACTCCTTGTACTCCCTATTCCTACACACACACACTTCTTTTTTTTTTTCTTTTTTCTTTTTTTCACTTTTTTTCCCTGATCCTCATATCTGCTATAATTCAGTTGCTCTTTTGGCTTCAGCCTGCATGGGTCGGACCCCCCACATATGTACCTGTATTGCGTGGTCACAAATTACGTTCTAGGAGCCTTGTTTTGCACTAATGTTTTCCATGTAATCATTTCTCTAAGAGGTGTACAAGATGACACGGTTCTGACTCTTTCACTGTTCTCGTTGTTTACATTATGACTGTCTTTGTTCCGCCTTGACAGGCAGACGCTTTCCCCTTTTTCTGTACTATGGACTTTGCTAAAGAGAGAAATAAAAATGTATAAATATTAAAAAAAAAAAAAAAAAAGCACCTGTCACCAAAACTGCGTCTCATACAGTACTTTTTGTCTTCTATTATATGAAGATAACAAGTTTAGTAAAAATTTTTTATTTATTTAAAGTGTAAAAAAAAATGTTTGTTCTACCCAAGCATCTAAAGGATAAGTTCGCCTTCCATAACCTGTCACACCCATATCGTCTCCCCCTGCTAACTGTCAAAATTAAGAAGAAAGGAAAAAAAAAAAAGGTGTGCCTGGTACCAAAAATGCGTCTCATATAGTTCTTTTTGTCTATTAGATGAAGAAAACAAGTTTAGTAAAAAATTTTTATTTATTTAAAGTGTAAAAATAATTTAGTTCTACCCAAGCACTTAAAGGATAAGTTTTCCTTCTATAACCTGTTACACCCATATCGTCTCCCCCTGCTAACTGTCAAAGTTAAACAGAAAGGAAAAAGAAAAAGGGCGCCTGTTACCAAAAATGCATCTCATACAGTTTTGTGTCATTATATGAAGAAAACAAGTTTAGTAAAAAAATTGTATTTATTTAAAGTCTAAAAAAAAATGTACTTCTACCCAAGCACTTATAATAAGTTCTCCTTCTATAACCTGTTACACCCATATCTCCCCCCCCCCCCCCCCCGGGTTTCAAAAAGTATTAAAAAAAAAAAAGGAAAAAAAAAGTGTGGACTGGAAAGGGGGGGTTGGGTAACCTAATCTTCAGGTCTACAAGCATACAATTTTTATTTATTTATTTGCAAAAACAGATCTGGCAGGGGAAATGGTTAGGCTTACATTCATAGGACAGGGGTGGACTGACAACTCATGGGGCCCCCGGGCAATAGGGGATCATGGGGCCCCTGTGTCCTTGCCCAAACTCAAAAAAGCCTATGAAAAAGGTACCAGGGGCATCTCATGGGGCCCCCTACTGACCCCGGGCCCTCGGGCAGTGCCCGAGTTTCCAAATGGTCAGTCCGCCCCTGTCGTAGGAACATTCTGTTCAGTACTATTGACTTGACGAATGTTTGCTTTAAGCAGTCAATTGTTTGCTTGTGTGAATGTCATTGGCTGTAAGATATCAATTCGTTCGAGAAAAATGTTCTTGTTACTACGGTCAAAAAGGAACAGGTTGACCCCACTGACTATTAGTAAATGGAACATTCTTTCTATGGCATGGCCAGCTTTATGCTCAACCAACCTCTTTTCAGAGGAAAACTGCCCATGGCAGAATGAGATCCTAGAATGTATGTGCAGAACATTGAAAATCCTTGCTGCGGTATGACGCATAGACGGTAGCGAGCTGCCGCTCTTACAGGAAGAATAGGAACACATGCCAGCAATTATATCCAGCATACAAAGCCGGGAGCACTAAGCAATAAAAGCTCTAGCTGATAATTACTTCAAGAAGATTTAAGAGTAGTGTATGGATTACCGTGCGTTTCCGGGACAGTAATAGACGCAGGGATAGATTTGTATACTGGAATAAAACAAGCTTAGAAATGGAAATTGGTTATTTTTGCTGAGTTTTATCCTTTCCTAAAAGACTCACTTTTAATGATTTTGCCGCCAGAGCCGCTTTTTGCCTTTTTTTTTTTCATACCTTTTAATAATAATAAAAAAAAATCATTTTAGGCCAAATATTACTTTAATCCCCCCCCCCTTCCCAATACCCCCACACGCATACACACACACTATGGAGGGGATTTTAATAACCACTTGCCCTCCAGAGGATTTACCCCCCCCCCCCTTCCTGACCAAGCCATTTTGTTTTTTTTGTGATATGGCGCTGCATTACTTTGCGCGGTCATGCAACGCTGCACCCAAATGACATTTATGTCCTTTTTTTTCCCCACAAATTGAGCTTTCTTTCATTAGTATTTGATCACCTGTGCGGTTTTTTTTTTTTTTTTGTGCTATAACCAAAAACAATCGACAATTTAAAATAATATATATTTTTTACTTTTTGCTAAAAAATTTAAAAATCAAATTTCGTCATAAATTTAGGCCAAAATGTATTGTGCACCATGTCTTTGCTAAAAAAAAAAATCCCAATATGTGTAAATTATTTGGTTTACTTGAAAGCTATAGCGTTTACAAATGGCGGTATATATAATGGGATATTTTCATTTATTTTTTACTAGTAATGGCGGCGATCAGCGACTTATCGCAGGACTGCAGCGGGCATTCTGACACCGGGGGGGACTGACTTGGTGTCACTGACATCCCCAGTGACACCAATACAATGATCAGTGCTAATATAAATAAATATAGTGAATGCGGGGTCCGGGGAGAGCGGATATAGTGAATGCCGGGTCCGGGGCGACGGGATGTAGTGAATGCGGGGTCCGGGGCCATGGGATGTAGTAAATACAGGGTCCGGGGCCACGGGATATGGGGAGTGCAGGGGGTGGGTGGTAGAGTCAAGCTGGCTCTATGTATCAATGGACGCACAGAGCCAACTCGGGAGTTAGAACGCATTCGTGCCCCCATAGCAAGTGGCTTGCTATGGGGGTACTCTGTATAGGGGAAGCTTGCACCAGCAGCGGACCTGAGAACGGGAGGATTGGGGTCACTCTGTGCAAAAGCATTAAACAGCAGGTAAGTATACCATGTTGACTTTGTTTTTTTTTTTTTGGGGGGGGGGTGGGTTTTACCTTTTTTTTTTTTTTTATTTTTTTTTTAGATTCACTTTAAGCATTGAAAATGAAAGGTAGAAGCTAAGTGGTTGCCATGCACTGCTGCTGCGGATTCTGGCTGCTCCAGTTTTGATCAATTCTTTTTTTTGAGAACCTTACGCTAGGCCAGTGCAGTCTTTTGTTTCATTTACATATTTTGTTCAGTCGAGTTTCAGCATTTTTTATTGATTTTTTTTATATAGAACAACAAACAAAAATATACACGGGTCACTTTTTGCACCATCATTTTGTTGAATAAGGAAGAAATACACAGATAAATCTTGTTTATATTTCCTTTATCCTTTAATGCTGGTCTCAGTTCTGCTGGTCTCCTCCTGCAGCCTCGTTACAGCCAATTCCTATGTACATGTTTTGGAATGGCCATTTGTAGTCACCATCAGAAGTCCAAGTGACAGGGTGACAACACGGTTGCAGAACTGGAAGACAGTGATGGAGCATTGTAACCTCATAACTGGAACTGCTTGAGCAAGCAACTTCATGGCGGAATCTTTGAAAGTTGTCTAATTAAAATGACTTCTGAGACAACACCAAACTGTTAAAGCTTACACTATATTGCCCTAAGTATTGGGCCCGCCCTCCAAATCATTGGTGTCAGGTGTTCCAATCACTCCATGGCCACAGGTGTAGAAAAATCAAGCACCTAGGCATGCAGACTGCTTCTACAAACATTTGTGAAAGAATGGGTCACTCTCAGGAGCTCAGTGACTCCAAGCGTGGTCCCGTGATAGGTTGTCACCTGTGCAATTAGTCCATCCGTGACATTTCCTGGCTTCTAAATATTCCACGCTCAACTGTTAGTGGGATTATAACAAAGTGGAAGCAACTTGGAACAACAGTAACTCAGCCACCAAGTGGAAGGCCACGTCACATGACAGAGCGGAGTCAGCGCATGCTGAAGCGCACAGTGCGCAGAAGTCGCCCGCTGTCTGCAGAGTCAATAATTAAAGACCTCCAAACTTGGTGTGGCCTTCAGATTAGCACAACAATAGTGCGTAGAGAACTTCATGGAATAGGTTTCCATGTCCGAGCAGCTGCATCCAAGCCTTACATCACCAAGTACAATGCAGAGCGTCGGATGCAGTGGTGTAAAGCACGCTGCCACTGGACTCTAAAGCAGTGGAGACGTGTTCTCTGAAGTGACCACTCGCGCTTCTCTGTCTGACAATCCAACAATCCGATGGACATGTCTGGGTTTGGAGGTTGCCAGGAGAATGGTATTTGCCTGAGTGCAATGTAAAGCATTGGATGCAGTGGTCTCCGAACTGCAGCCCGAGGGCCAGATGCAGCCCTTATCTTGCTTTTATCTGGCCCTTGGGGCACTATTCCAACCACTGATACCAACAATGGGGCACAATTCCTCCCCATAACACTAAGGATGGTGGCACAATTCCTCCCCATAACACTAAGGATGGTGGCACAATTCCTCCCCATAACACTAAGGATGGTGGCACAATTCCTCCCCATAACACCAACAATGGGGCCTACTGACGCCAATGACAGGGCATGATTCCCCCTACTGACGCCAATGACGGGGCATGATTCCCCCTACTGACGCCAATGACGGGGCATGATTCCCCCTACTGACGCCAATGACGGGGCATGATTCCCCCTACTGACGCCAATGACGGGGCATGATTCCCCCTACAGACGTCAATGACGGGGCATGATTCCCCCTACTGACGCCAATGACGGGGCATGATTCCCCCTACTGACGCCAATGACGGGGCATGATTCCCCCTACTGACGCCAACAACGGCGCGCTTTTCCTCCCAATGACGCCAACGATGGGGCATTGTTTTTGCTCATTTGACAAAGTGATTTTTCTTCTCTCAAAGGTCACAGTCCGGCCCCCCCTAAAGTCTGAAGGACCGTAAACTGGCCCTTTGTCTAGAAAGTTTGGAGACCCATGGTGTAAAGCACACTGCCACTAGACTCTAGAGCAGTGAAGATGTGTTCTCTGGCGTGACCAATCATGCCTTTCTTTCTGGCAATCCGATGGCCGTCTGGGTTTGGCGGTTGCCAGGAGAACGGTACTTGCCTGACTGCATTGTGCCAAGTGTAATGTTTGGTGGAGGGGGGATTATAGTGTGGGGTTGTTTTTCAGGGGTTGGACTTAACCCCTAGTTCCAGTGAAGGGAACTCTTAAGGTGTCAGCATACCAAGACATTTTGGACAATTTCATGCTCCCAATTTTGTGGGAAGAGTTGGGGATGGCCCCTTCCTGTTCCAACATGACTGCGCACCAGTGCACAAAGCAATGTCCATAAAGACATGGATGAGAGAGTTTTGGGTGGAGGAACTTGACTGGCCTGCACAGAGTCTTGACCTCAACCCCATAGAACACCTTTGGGATGAATTAGAACGGAGACTGTAAGCCAGGCCTTCTCATCCGACATCAGTGCCTGACCTCACAAATGTGCTTCTGGAAGAATGGTCAAACCTTCCCATAGACACACTCCTAAACCTTGTGGACGGCCTTCCCAGAAGAGTTGAAGCTGTTATAGCTGCAAAGGGCGGGCCAAGTCAATATTGAACCCTATGGACTAAGACTGGGGGGCCATTAAAGTTCATGTGTGTGTAAAGGTAGGCCGACCAATACTTTTGGTAATATAGTGTATATTCCTATGACAAATTCTGGTATGTCATTCCACATGTATGATCCCAAAAGAGGGAACTGAGGCTTTTGAGATACAAAACAAATGATAATTAAAAATAAAAAAAGGAGATAAACAATATATTTGTACAACTGTTAAAGGCAGGCGGCCCAATACTTTTGGCAATATAATGTATATGAGATTGTAACAATTGTTTGGGGTTGACAACTTTTAGGTGTACTTTTAATACCTGCATCCACTAGGTGGCACTCGTCACCAATAATCTATGGCTTTGAAAGTATACAATTCTCCAATTTTTTTTTTTTCCCCACTACCTTTAATTCACAACACACATCTTCTATTTCACTGCCTTCCACTGTAATTTACTGTACATCATCGCAAATAGATTCATATTCGTATTTGTTTTAATTGTGTGGTGAATGTGTAGGTGCTAATGGTAAAAATAACAAATATTAATGTAGTAAGCCTGAATGACTGACTAATTTATTAGGCTTTTCAAATCATTTTAGAAAACACATTTCTTGCATTTTAATTTTTTTTTTTCTCGCTTAGCATTTTAAAAAATTAGTCTCTATACATGAGCTTTTGAAAATAATTATGAAATTCCATTCAAGTCCCTTTTTTTTTTTTCCTTCACCCCCCCCTATCCTTTTATAATTTTATATTCTGGTCGACCTCGTGATGCATAGGGTCTGTCTCTTCTTTTATGTTAAAGGATGGACATCAGTGGTATTCTCTGAAATTAAGACACCAGTGCTGTTTTTGGAAGCTTTGTTCTGCGAGCCCAGGACCACATGATAACCCCTAGGGGGTGTGTCCCTGATGCCCTGGGAACATAGGAAATGGGTTACTCAAATGTTGAAGAACAGCTCTGAAACACAGGGCAGTCTGACAGTGCTTCCTGAAATTTAAAATGTGGATGCGTAAGGACTTCCCCCATCCTTGTGAGCAAGCCAGGAGTGGTGAAACGCGTCCAAGGCTGCTTTTGGGATGGAGACATGCATGTATGTATGTATGCAGTCAATGCGCTGATTATTTAAAAAATTATGCATGAAGATCCAATAGGAGCGTGGCTGACTGTTTTCTTTTTTCACTGAAACTTTACTGAAAATTGAGAGATTTCAGCAAAATGTTGGAGTCAAAAATTAAGGTGGTTAGTTTTTATTATTTTGCCTGTGTTACACAAGTTCATCTCGCCTACCCTGGAATGATTCATGTCCTCTCAACGTAATTTTAAAATTGTATTTTGTGCTTTTTTTATATTTATTTTAATAATTAAAATAAAAAGTGTGTATAAATATTTATTTTGTTACATAATTGGTACATCCAACATTCAGTTCAATTTGTGTGTGTGCATTTTGAAAATTAAATCCCTGTATATTGTGTTCACTAAGATGCCCATCTAATAGTTTTTTTTTTTTTTTTTTTAAATCATCAATACTTCCCACTGATACCACTGATTGTGGAAGGGAGTTCCACATCCTTACCACCCTGACCGTGAAATACCCCCTACTCAGTTAAAGGCTAAACCACCTCTCCTCCAGTTTCATTGAGTGACCCTGTGTCTTCCTATACTCCCTGAGACTGAATAGTTTATTTCCTATGCTAGAATCACCACTGAGGTAGTTGTATATAGCTATCATATCTCCTCTTAAGCGTCTTTGCTCCTGGGAGAATGTTTAGTGTTTGTAGTCATTCCTCGTAACTGAGGTCTTCCAGTCCCTTTACTAGTTTTGCTGCCTTCTTTGCACTCTCTCCAGTTCCAGCACATCTTTCCTGCAGATTGGTGACTAGAACTGGACGGTATACTCCAGATGTGGCTGAACCATGTGGCAGGATAATAGTTTTATATCTGGAGTAAATTCCCCCTTTTATGCATGCTGATATTTTGCTGGCTTTGCTTGCTGCAGATTGGCATTGCATGCCATTGCTGAGTCTGTCATCCACTAGAACCCCCAGATCTTTTTCCATGCTGGATTCCCCCATAGGTTCTCCACTAGCGTGTAACTTGCATTAAGATTTTTACATTATTCAACATTAAACCAATTTGCCATGCATCTGCCCACCCCTTTATTTTATTGAGGTCTTCTTGTAATGTTTCTGTATTCTGTCGTGAGGTTATTTCCCTACTTGGCTTTGTATCATCAGCAAACTCTGAAACTGAGATATTTATTCCACCCTTTATATCATTTATGAATAAATTTAACAGAACTAGTCCCAGTACAGAGCGCTGAGGTACCCTACTTACCACTCTGGACCAGTCTGAGTATGCGCTATTTATCACCATCATCTGGATGCGCCCCTGTAACCAGTTTTCTCTCCATGTACAAACCCTATGGTCCATGACTGCGGACCTCGATTTGTAGATTAAGCGTTTTATGGGGGACTGTATCGAATGCTTTAGAAAAATTGAGATATACCACTGGCCTCCCTTTATCTAGATGGCAACTTGCTTCCTTGTAGGATGTTAACCACTTGAGCTCCTGAGGATTTACCCCCCTTAATGACCAGGCCTCTTTTTGCTACTCGGCGCTACACTAATTCAACTGATAATTGCGCGGTCATGCAATGCTGCACCCAAACGAAATTTACGTCCTTTTTTTCACACAAATAGAGCTTTCTTTCGGTGTAATTTGATCACCTGTGCGCTTTTTATTTTTCACGCTATAAACAAAAAAAAGGCCAAAAATTTTGAAGAAAAACAATATTTTTTTACTTTCTGCTATAAAAAATATATAGTAAACTCAAAGTTGGTTATAAATTTTGGCCAAAATGTATTCTGCTACATGTTTTTGGTAAAAAAAATCCCAATAAGTGTATATTGATTGCTTTGTGTGGAAGTTATAGCATCTACAAACTATGGTGTAAATACTGCAATTTACGCCATTTTTCTGCTATACAGCGCTGCGCTAGTTTAACGGACAATTGCGCGGTCATGCAATACGGTACATAAATGAAATTTACATTCTTTTTTTCCCCACAAATTGAGCTTTCTTTTGGTGGTATTTGATCGCCTGTGCGTTTTTTTTATTTTTTTTTTTATTTTTTGCCAAAAAAAAAAAAAGACTGACAATTTTGAGGAAAAAAAAACAATATTTTGGACTTTTTGCTATAAAACATGTCCAGTAAAAAAAAAATGCAAAAATCAAATTTAGTCATAAATTTCTGCCAAAATGCATTCTGTGACATGTCTTTACTAAAAAAAAAACCCAATACGTGTAAATTAATTGGTTTACGTGAAAGTTATAGCGTTTACAAATGGTGGGAAAGATACTGGAATTTTTATTTATACTAATAATGGCGCCGATCAGCGACCTATAGCGGCAATCAGCGACATATGGCGGGACTGCGGCGGACATTTTGACACTGGGGGCGGAACTGACTTGGGGTCACTGACATCCCCAGTGACACCAATACAGTGATCAGTGAAAAAAAAACACTGAAACTGTACTAATGTCACTGGGGAGGAAGGGGTTAACATTTTTAGAATTTGCTGTGTATGGGGAGTGTTTTACTAGGGGGCGGGGGTGTGTACTGGATGGGGGGAGGGAGGGGGGAGCTGATCGAGGAAGAGAAACTCTTCTCTCCCTCTGCAGCTTGTCGGCGAACTGTCACAGAGCAGGCTGTGTGTAAACAATGCAGCCCTGCTCTGTGTCAGTGATTACCGCTCATCGCTGGAAAACGGCTGGTAAAAACCGGCCCTGACCCGGCGGCGGAGACCCGCTGCTTACACCTGCGGGACAGGCAGGGCGGGCGCGCCCCCTACCTGTTTGAAAGGCAGCCGTTTTAAAACGTGCTTTTGCCTACGAGCGCCGCCCTGCCACCGTTTATATGCGGTGGCTGGGCGGCATGTGGTTAACAGATTTGTTTGGCAATAATGACCTTTTATAAATCCATGATCCTACTACTAATGATTTGGTTTTCATCAGCAAATTCTTGGTTATGATCCCTTCCCATCCCCTCCAATAGTTTACATACTGTTGATGTTAGACTGACAGACCCATGGTTTCCAGGAATATATCTTGGCCCTTTTTTAAATATTGAAACCACGTTGGCCCTTCCGCCAGTCAGATGGGACCATTCCTGTCAGTATGCTGTCCATAAAAATTGGGAATAGCGGTCTGGCATAACCTTCTTTGAGGTCTTTTGGGTGTAAGCCATCTGGTCCTGGGGACTTAATCGCATTAAGCTTTTCAAGTCTTTTTTTTTGGACACCGGCTTCTGTTAGCCACAAGGGTACTCTCTGTGATATGTTGCTAATGATACAGTCTTGACTACTATATCCCTCCTTTTTCTTTAGTAAGATCTGAGGAGAAGAACGCATTTAGTACAGTTTACTTTTCCTTGCCATTTGTAACCAACTTCCTTTCATCATCCTTTATGGAACAATATGCTCTGACCACACATTTTTACTGTTAATATATTTTTAAAATTCCTTGGTATTTTTTTTTTTTTAATTCTCCACTATGTCTCTCTCGTCTATTTTAGCCACCCTGATTGCTTTCTTATTGCATTCCTTGTAGTGTTGAAATGCCGATGAGGTCCCAACTGCCTTGTATTTATTAAAGGCCTTTTTTTTTTTTCCTTCATCTGTCTTTTTTTACATTACAGTCTAACCACCCATTTTCCCTCTTTTATTTTATTGCCCATTGGAATGCACTGGATGATACCTTTTTTATTTAATATGGTCCTAAAGCACTACCATTTTTCCTCAGTGTTCAATGTTTCTAGGATTTGATCCCATTTAATATTGGCTAGTATTGTGCGCAGTTTAAAAAAGTTGGCTCTTTTGAAATTTGTGTGTTCTTGTACTATACCCCCTATGCCTCCCTCTCCTATGATTGTATGCTGAATGTAATTATCCTGTGATCACTGGTTCCCAAGTTATCCTGTGTTTGCACATCTGCAACAAGATCTGTGTGGCTTGTAATTATATGATCTAGTAATGAATTTTTTTTCGTATTGGGGCATCCACCAATTGGCACATGAAGTTGTCCTGTAAGAAATTTAAATGAGTGAGCCGTTCCCTCTGCCCAGTCAATATCTGGATAGTTGATGTCCTCCATTTATGATGACACTGCCCTGCCTCACTGCCATTTCTAACTGTGATAGGAGATCCAACTCTTCCACGTCCTTCAGGCTAGCATACTCCCACTAATGTTTTCCCACCTAGTTTCTTCTCTTTGAAGTTATACCCACAGGGACTCCACCTCCCCTCATGCCCCATTTGCAATGATGTCCTGCATGTTCACTAGCAAATAAATTTTGATATACAGGTATAGCCCTCCTCCCCTTCTACCCTCCCTGTCCCTCCGATACAAGGAATACCCCTGGATAGTTGCTAACCAGTCATGTGAGCTGTCCAACCAAGTTTCTGATGTTGCCACAAAGTCGTAATTCTCGTGTATCGGCAGCTCCAGTTCTTCCATTTTGTTAGCCCCCCAACCACCTAGTTTTAAAAGCCTTTCCAACTTTTTGGCCATTCTCTCCCCCAACAGAGCTGCACCCTCTCCATTAAGATACAGTCCGTCACTGCTAAAGAGCCAATAGCCAACTAAGAAGTCAGTCCAGTTCTCCAGGAACCTGAAACTCTTTCCTGCACCAATTCCTCAGCCACTTGTTACGTTCTCTTAGCTCCTTCTGCCTCTCTGGGTTGGCTCGAGGTACAGGCAGTATCTCTGAGAATACCACCTTGAAGATCCTTTTCTTCAGTTAAGCCCCTAAGTCCTTGAAATCATTTTTTGGACTCTCCACCTACCTCTTACTTTGTCATTGGTTCCAAAATGTACCATGACAGCGGAGTTCTCCCCTGCCTCACCCAACAATCCTTCCATCCGATCTGCGATATGCCAAGCTCAAGTGCTGTTTGGTGATCACAATCTTTGTGACAGATTGTCCTATCTGTCAGTTTAAAATTTGAGTCCCCTACCACCAGTATCTGCCTAACCTTTCCTCCCTCCTTACTAGAGCAATCTTTCCCCTGGCAGCTTGGGGAGGAGATCTGCTCCAGCCACCCCTGAGCTGATATCCCAAACATCGTGCAGCTTGGCATATTTATTGGGATGAACCAACTCGGGACTTGCCTCTCTCAGGCTCTTACCTCTGCCCCTCCTTCTGTCATCCAGCTACCTACCTCTAGCTCCTGTATCTCCATATCCCCACCCCCCTCTCTACTGGTCCCCACCAGCACCTGCTGGGTAATATCCAGGTTCCTTTCCAGGTTGTTAATGCTTCGCATATGCATGCATGCATGAGCTCACACACTGGCCACTTTATTAGGTACACCTTGCTCCCCGATGTGGTCTTCTGCTTCAAGGTTCGACGTGCTGTGCGTTCAGAGATGGCATTCTGCATACCTTGGTTGTAACGAGTGGCTTTTTGAGTTAGTGTGGCCTTTCTATCATCTCAAACCAGTCTGCCCATTCTCCTCTGACCTCTGATATCAACAAGGCATTTTTGTCCACACAACTGCCGCTCACCAGATATTTTCTCTCTTTCGGACTATTCTCTGTAAACCCTAGAGATGGTTGTGCATGAAAATCCCAATAGATCAGTAGTTTTTGAAATACTCAGACCAGCTCATCTGGCATCAACAACTGTGCCACGTTCACTTAAGTCACTTAAGTCACTTAAATCGCCTTTTTTCCCCATTCTGATGCTCGGTTTGAACTTGAGCAAGTTGTCTTCACCATGTCTACATGCCTAAATGCATTGAGTTGCTGCCATGTGATTGGCTGATTAGAAATCACATAGTAGGTGTGTGTATAATATAGTGTGTGTGTGTGTGTGTGTATGTATATATAATATATATACAGTGGGGCAAAAAAGTATTTAGTCAGCCACCAATTGTGCAAGTTCTCCCACTTAAAAAGATGAGAGAGGCCTGTAATTGGCATCACAGGTAGGCCTCAACTATGAGAGACAAAATGAGAAAAAAAAATCCAGACAATCACATTGGCTGATTTGGAAAGAATTTATTTGCAAATTATGGTGGAAAATAAGTATTTGGTCAATATCAAAAGTTCATCTCAATACTTTTATATATCCTTTGTTGGCAATGACAGAGGTCAAACGTTTCCTGTAAGTCTTCACAAGGTTGGCACACACTGTTGCTGGTATGTTGGCCCATTCCTCCATGCAGATCTCCTCTAGAGCAGTGATGTTTTGGGGCTGTCGCTGGGCAACACGGACTTTCAACTCCCTCCAAAGGTTTTCTATGGGGTTGAGATCTGGAGACTGGCTAGGCCACTCCAGGACCTTGAAATGCTTCTTACGAAGCCACTTCTTCGTTGCCCGGGCGGTATGTTTGGGATCATTGTCATGTTGGAAGACCCAGCCACGTTTCATCTTCAATGCCCTTGCTGATGGAAGGAGGTTTGCACTCAAAATCTCACGATACATGGCCCCATTCATTCTGTCCTGTACATGGATCAGTCGTCCTGGTCCCTTTGCGGAGAAACAGCCCCAAAGCATGATGTTGCCACCCCCATGCTTCACAGTAGGTATGGTGTTCTTTGGAAGCAACTCAGCATTCTCTCTCCTCCAAACATGACGAGTTGTGTTTCTACCAAACAGTTCTATTTTGGTTTCATCTGGCCATATGCCATTCTCCCAATTCTCTTCTGGATCATCCAAATGTTCTCTAGCAAACTTCAGACGGGCCCGGACATGTACTGGCTTAAGCAGGGGGACACGTCTGGCACTGCAGGATCTGAGTCCCTGGCGGCGTAGTGTGTTACTGATGATAGCCTTTGTTACGTTGGTCCCAGCTCTCTGCAGGTCATTCACTAGGTCCCCCCGTGTGGTCCTGGGATTTTTGCTCACCGTTCTTGTGATCATTTTGACCCTGGAGCCCCAGATCGAGGGAGATTATCAGTGGTCTTGTATGTCTTCCATTTTCTAATTATTGCTCCCACAGTTGATTTGTTCACACCAAGCTGCTTGCCTATTGCAGATTCAGTCTTCCCAGCCTGGTGCAGGTCTACAATTTTGTTTCTGGTGTCCTTCGACAGCTCTTTGGTCTTCACCATAGTGGAGTTTGGAGTGTGACTGTTTGAGGTTGTGGACAGGTGTCTTTTATACTGATAACAAGTTCAAACAGGTGCCATTGATACAGGTAATGAGTGCAGGACAGAGGAGCCTCTTAAAGAAGAAGGTACAGGTCTGTGAGAGCCAGAAATCTTGCTTGTTTGTAGGTGACCAAATACTTATTTTCCACCATAATTTGCAAATAAATTCTTTCCAAATCAGCCAATGTGATTGTCTGGATTTTTTTTCTCATTTTGTCTCTCATAGTTGAGGTCTACCTATGATGCCAATTACAGGCCTCTCTCATCTTTTTAAGTGGCAGAACTTGCACAACTGGTAGCTGACTAAATACTTTTTTGCCCCACTGTATGTGTGTGTGTGTGTGTGTGTGTAGATAGATATATGAAAAACATAACAAAGATACTAAAAATGTTTGAAGTGTAAATAACCTACAATCCACTATGCACGAAAAAAAAGAAACCACAAATATATATATGTATAACTACCCTAATTGAAAGCAAACAAAAAAAGAATATCAATTTTAACTTAGTAGCTTAATGGAATGAAATTTGAAAGTTTCTGCCAACAAAATCTCACCAAAATCATTCTTTTTATTGCAAAATCAATTACTTAAAAAAATAAATAAAAAAAAAATCTCTGCTCATTTCTAGTAGCTACCAGTGTGTATCATGGCAAATGTAGATCAAGAATTATTAACTGACACCATTGTAATTTTGAGCTGATTGGAATTTTAAGATTTAATAAACGAGTAACAGTGTAATATTATTAAATTAATGATATTTTAAAAAAGTAATAAAATAAAAAAGTGACTAAAAAAAAGAAGCAGATCATTTCCCCTTCTTTTATTTAACTAAATTACCCAAAAATATACAAAAACCCCCCCACAAAAAACAGACCAGAAATGATTTGTGTTTTGAGATGGAGAGAGAGAGAGAGAGAGAGAGAGAGAGAGAGATTTCATCTGAACAATCAAGTGAGAATTGAGAGTTTCCACGCTTGCCAAAAGCATTCTGCTCATCCTTTACTTAAAATACAATCTTCCACATCTAGTCTCTTTCCGCCTGTTCTATCCTCATGTGATTCTGTGCCTAGAGATGTTGCCTATATAGCGTTTCTGATATGTTAGGCTCATGTGTGTTCCCCTTTTCTTTTTTATTTTTTTTTTAATCCTCTGGCTTGACTTTCATCTTCACAACTGCCAGTCAGCAGGTCTATATTTTTAGAGTTACATAGGTAGTTGGCAGATGACGAATGTTGCTGCTCCGGTAGAAAATGGGATCTAAGCATCACTGCATGAATTGCATGGGGAAAAAAAACACTTTGATGTCATCTTGATGCGATGCTGGACACGGTCTATAAGCACACGGAGTGGAACATGGCTGTAATGTAAATCTTTGATGTTTGAGATTAAAAATGAATATAAATAGATAGCGTTGAAATATAAGAACTTAGACCAAGGCTGAATTTCCATCACTGGAGTTTGTAGATGAACAACTGTTAATGGCCTCAAGCAAGCCCACCTCTACCGAGACCATCATCTCTGCACAGAATGTATTTATTTTATTTTTTTACTTTTCCTAACTTTGCTTAGAATATTGTGACAATATTATATATAATTAACCAAGCAATTTATTTGGTGTTCCGGTTCCCCTGCTTGATCGTGCTGTTGCTGTTTCTACTCAGCCAACCTTGTGGCAGAAACAAAATGCAAAAGATGGAGATACAAGCTGGTTGAGTTCTTGGTCACCTCAACTACTACAATAGGGGGAAAAAATTTGATTTTTGACCACGGTATGATTGTTGGTGCCAGACAGGTAGGTTTTGATATTTCTGCATGAGCTTATCTCCAGGGATTTCCCACAGAACAGTCCCTAGATCAGCCATTCTCAACCAGGGTTCCATGGAATCCTAGGATTCCTCCAGAGGTTGCTAGGGGTTCCTTGAGTGGTGGCTGCTTGGCTGTCTGTTTTAGTTTTGGCTTCCTAGTTAAGGAGTCATTACCACTTGCCAAAACCAGCTTGTAGGCAGGTGCAGTCTCTTTTCTCCCCTGCAGGAAGCGCTCAAGCCTCAGCGGCATTGCAGAGGGAGAGTAAGTCAAGAGGAATTTATTCCTCCTATGGTTTCCTCAGTCATTGAGAAGTGATCCAGATGGATGTCACTGCCCCATGTGACTCTGGTGGCCTTCTTTACAAAAAGCCCTGGCTCTTTGCGGTTGCCGGTATTTTGTAAGTGCATAGTGTAGGGACAGAGCACCCATCTGTCAGGGAAAGTGAATAGAAGTATGGAAAGGTTCTGAACAAGCAGGGACACACCATTCTGTACTGGAATCTTCCCCACTGAGCTCAGACTGGCCAGGCCGCATTCTGCCCTTGGAGACCGACACGGTTGGTGCATCAAAACCTGCTCCACTCTACAAGTTGTACAGGATTGTGAGTGCTGCCCAGCTTGGTGGCTTCTGCTGGGGTGTTTGTATATTTGGGCCGTTTCTTCAATACAAGTCTTGTTGTTTGCAACTGGAATCGGTGAGACTACTGCCACCGTGCCACCTACCTACAAGCTGTATGAACCCAATGGTCTGTAAGGGTGACACTCTGTAAGGAGGACATTCTTGCTGCTACCCGCCAACGTAAACTGTATTTCTTTTTTTTTTTCCAATGACCAACAAAGAATGTGTTCTTTGGAAGGGTTCCCTGAGACCTGAAAATTATTTCAAGGGTTCCTCTGTGGTAAGAAGGTGGAGAAAGGCTGCTCTAGACTTTACTCAGAATGGTGCGAAAAAAAACCAACATCGAGTGTATGGTAGGTCCGGAAATGGATACACCTTGTTGAGAGAGGTCAGAAGAGAATGGCCAGACTTGCTGGAGCCTACAGGTTACATTCATTCAGCTACCCAACTGCTCTTTACAACTGTAGTAAGCTGAAAAGCATTTCAAAGTGCACAACATGTGGAACCTCTAGGTGGATGATCTACAGCAGTGTTTTTCTACCTTTTTTCAGTCAAAGCACCCTTTAAAATTATGAACAGTCTCTTGAGACACCCCATTCTAAAATGTGAAAAACTATTCTAATAGTTATAATACACTGCTCCAAAAAAATGAAAGGAATACTATTTAATCAGAGTCTAGCATTAAGTCAATTAAACTCCTGGGATATTGATCTGGCCAGTTAAGTAGCAGAGGGGGTTGTTAATTAGGTTCAGCTGCTTTGGTGTTATTGAAATTAACAACAGGTGCACTAGATGGGCAATAATGAGATGACCCCCAAAACAGGAATGGTTTTACAAGTGGAGGCCACTAACATTTTTCCCCTACTCCCATCTTTTCTAATAATTTTTCACTAGTTTTGCATTTGGCTAGGGTCAATGTCACTACTGGCAGCCTGAGGCCATACCTGGACCCTACAGAGGTTGCACAGGCAGTCCAACTCCTCCAGGATGGCACATCAATACGTGTCATTGCCAGAAGGTTTGCGGTGTCTCCCAGCACAGACCGAAGAGCATGGAGAGATTCCAGGAGACAGGCAGTTACTCTAGGAGAGCTGGACAGGGCTGTAGAAGGTCCTTAATCCATCAGCAGGACCGGTATCTGCTCCTTTTCTGCAAGGAGGAACAGGATGAGCACTGCCAGAGCCTTACAAAATGACCTCCAGCAGGCCACTGGTGTGAATGTGTGTGACTAAACAATCAGAAACAGATGTCATGAGGGTGGCCTGAGGGCCTGACTTCCTCTAGTTGACTTTGTGCTCACTGCCCGGCACCATAGAGCTCAATTGACATTTGCCATTGAACACCAGAATTGGCAGGTCTGCCACTGGCATCCTGTGCTTTTCACAGATGAGAGCAGGTTCACCCTGAGCACATGTGACAGACATGAAAAGGTCTGGAGAAGCCATGGAGAACATTATGCTGCCTGTAACATCGTTCAGCATGACCGTTTTGGTGGTGGGTCAATGATGGTCTGGGGAGGCATATCCATGGAGGGACGCATAGACCTCTACAGGCTAGACAATGGCACCCTGACTGCCAGTAGGTATTGGGATGAAATCCTTGGACCCATTGTCAGACCCTATGCTGGTGCAGTGGGTCCTGGGTTCCTCCTGGTGCACGACAATGACGGGTCTTATGTGGCAAGAGTATGCAGGCAGTTCCTGGAGGATGAAGGAATTGATGCCATTGAATGGCCCCCCATGCTCACCTGACCTAAATCCAATAGAACACCACTGGGATATCATGTTTCGGTCCATCCGACGCCATCAGGTTGCACCTCCGACTCTCCAGTAGGTGGGGGCCATACAAATTACTGAGCACCACCTTGAATTGCTGCAAAATGGACTAGCCTGCTGCATCATTTTTTCACATTGATTTTCAGGGTGTCTTTGAATTCAGTCCTTTTGTAGGTCGATCATTTTCATTGCCATCCAATGATGGGGCGTCCTTACATTCCTAACACATTACCCAGTCCATATCAGTATAGAAATCCAGCAGGAATTTTTTCCCCATTGAGATCTGATGGGTTTTCAAAGTGTTCCTTTAATTTTTTTTTGAGCAGTGTATAACGCAGCAACATCCACACATGTAGGACACCCAACATTAGTGGTGAT